>NW_024057723.1:37500-91536 GCF_016432855.1 Salvelinus namaycush | reverse complement strand
TGTAACATAGGGGAGTAGACTGTAACACAGGGGAGTAGACTAACACAGGGCAGTAGACTGTAACATAGTAGACTGTAACAGAGGGGATTAGACTGTAACACAGGGGAGTAGACTGTAACACAGGGGAGTAGACTGTAACATAGCAGACTGTACCATAGTAGACTGTAACATAGTAGACTGTAACACAGTAGACTGTAACATAGGGGAGAAGACGAACACAGGGGAGTAGACTGTAACACAGGGGAGTAGACTGTAACACAGGGGAGTAGACTGTAACACAGGGGAGTAGACTGTAACACAGGAGAGTAGACTGTAACACAGGGGAGTAGACTGTAACACAGGGGAGTAGACTGTAACACAGGAGCGTAGACTGTAACACAGGAGAGTAGACTGTAACACAGGGGAGTAGACTGTAACACAGGGGAGTAGACTGTAACACAGGGGAGTAGACTGTAACACAGGGGAGTAGACTGTAACAAAGGAGAGTAGACTGTAACACAGGGGAGGACTAATAACACCGGGGAGTAGACTGTAACACCAGGAGCGTAGGACTGTAACACAGGGGAGTAGACTGAACACAGGGGAGTAGACTGTAACACAGGGGAGTAGACTGTAACACAGACGGCAGTAGACTGTAAAATGTAGACTGTACACAGGGGAGTAGACTGTAACATTAGTAGACTGTAAAACATTGTAGACTGTAACTACAGGGGAGTAAGACTATAATGCTGTAGGACTGTAACATAGGGAGTAGACCTGTAACACATGGGAGTAGTACTGTAACACAGGGAGTAGGACTGTAACACTAGGGAGTAGACTTTGTAACACAGGGAGTAGACTTAACACAGGGCAGTAGGACTGTAACATAGGGAGTAGACTGTAACACAGAGGGATTAGACTGTAACACAGGGGAGTAGACTGTAACACAGGGAGTAGGACTGTAACATAGCTAGACTGTAACACAGGGAGTAGACTGTAACATAGTAGGCTAACTAGTAGACTAACACAGGGAGTAGGGACTGTAACACATGGGGAGTAAGACTGTAACACAGGAGAGTAGACTATAACACAGGGGAGTAGACTGCTAACACCAGGGAGTAGGACGGTAACACAGGGGAGTAGACTTGTAACACAGGAGAGTAGACTGTAAACCACAGGGGAGTAGACTTTAACCACAGGCGAGTAGGACTGTACACCAGGAGCGTAGACTGTAACACATGGGAGTAGACTGTAACACAGGGGAGTAGACTGTAACATAGGGGAGTAGACTGTAACACAGGGGAGTAGACTGTAACACAGGGGAGTAGACTGTAACATAGGGGAGTAGACTGTAACACAGGGGAGTAGACTGTAACATAGTAGACTGTAACCCAGGGGAGTAGACTGTAACACAGGGGAGTAGACTGTAACACAGGGGAGTAGACTGTAACATAGGGGAGTAGACTGTAACATAGTAGACTGTAACACAGGGGAGTAGACTGTAACATAGTAGACTGTAACACAGGGGAGTAGAATGTAACATAGTAGACTGTAACACAGGGGAGTAGACTGTAACATAGTAGACTGTAACACAGGGGAGTAGACTGTAACACAGGGGAGTAGACTGTAACAGGGGAGTAGACTGTAACACAGGAGAGTAGACTGTAACACAGGGGAGTATGCTGTAACGCAGAGGAGTATGCTGTAACACAGGGGAGTAGACTGTAACACAGGGGAGTAGACTGTAACACAGGGGAGTAGACTGTAACATAGGGGAGTAGACTGTAACACAGGGGAGTAGACTAACACAGGGGAGTAGACTGTAACACAGGGGAGTAGACTGTAACATAGTAGACTGTAACACAGGGGAGTAGACTGTAACATAGTAGACTGTAACATAGTAGACTGTAACACAGGGGAGTAGACTGTAACATAGGGGAGTAAACTAACACAGGAGAGTAGACTGTAACACAGGGGAGTAGACTAACACAGGAGAGTAGACTGTAACACAGGGGATTAGACTGTAACATAGGGGAGTAGACTAACACAGGAGAGTAGACTGTAACACAGGAGAGTAGACTGTAACACAGGGGAGTAGACTGTAACACAGGGGAGTAGACTAACACAGGAGAGTAGACTGTAACACAGGGGAGTAGACTGTAACATAGGGGAGTAGACTGTAACATAGGGGAGTAGACTAACACAGGAGAGTAGACTGTAACACAGGGGAGTAGACTGTAACATAGTAGACTGTAACACAGGGGAGTAGACTAACACAGGAGAGTAGACTGTAACACAGGGGAGTAGACTGTAACATAGTAGACTGTAACACAGGAGAGTAGACTGTAACACAGGAGAGTAGACTGTAACACAGGGGAGTAGACTGTAACATAGTAGACTGTAACACAGGAGAGTAGACTAACACAGGAGAGTAGACTGTAACACAGGAGAGTAGACTGTAACACAGGGGAGTAGACTGTAACATAGTAGACTGTAACATAGGGGAGTAGACTAACACAGGAGAGTAGACTGTAACACAGGGGAGTAGACTGTAACATAGTAGACTGTAACACAGGGGAGTAGACTGTAACATAGGGGAGTAGACTGTAACATAGTAGCCTGTAACATAGGGGAGTAGACTGTAACATAGTAGACTGAAACACATGGGAGTAGACTGTAACATAGTAGACTGCAACATAGGGGAGTAGACTGTAACATAGTAGACTGTAACACAGGGGAGTAGACTGTAACACAGGGGAGTAGACTCCAACACAGGAGAGTAGACTGTAACACAGGGGAGTAGACTGTAACACAGGGGAGTAGACTGTAACACAGGGGAGTAGACTGTAACACAGGAGAGTAGACTGTAAACAGGGGAGTAGACTGTAACACAGGGGAGTAGACTGTAACACAGGGGAGTAGACTGTAACATAGTAGACTGTAACACAGGGGAGTAGACTGTAACATAGTAGACTGTAACATAGTAGACTGTAACATAGTAGACTGTAACACAGGGGAGTAGACTATAACACAGGGGAGTAGACTGTAACATAGGGGAGTAGACTAACACATGGGAGTAGACTGTAACATAGTAGACTGTAACACAGGGGAGTAGACTGTAACATAGGGGAGTAGACTGTAACATAGTAGACTGTAACATAGGGGAGTAGACTGTAACATAGTAGACTGAAACACATGGGAGTAGACTGTAACATAGTAGACTGCAACATAGGGGAGTAGACTGTAACATAGTAGACTGTAACACAGGGGAGTAGACTGTAACATAGTAGACTGTAACACAGGGGAGTAGACTGTAACATAGTAGACTGTAACATAGTAGACTGTAACACAGGGGAGTAGACTATAACACAGGGGAGTAGACTGTAACATAGGGGAGTAGACTAACACATGGGAGTAGACTGTAACACAGGGGAGTGGACTGTAACATAGGGGAGTAGACTGTAACACAGGGGAGTAGACTAACACAGGGCAGTAGACTGTAACATAGTAGACTGTAACAGAGGGGAGTAGACTGTAACATAGCAGACTGTACCATAGTAGACTGTAACATAGTAGACTGTAACACAGTAGACTGTAACATAGGGGAGTAGACTAACACAGGGGAGTAGACTGTAACACACGAGAGTAGACTGTAACACAGGGGAGTAGACTGTAACACAGGGGAGTAGACTGTAACACAGGGGAGTAGACTGTAACACAGGAGAGTAGACTGTAACACAGGGGAGTAGACTGTAACACAGGGGAGTGGACTGTAACACAGGGGAGTAGACTGTAACACAGGGGAGTAGACTGTAACACAGGAGAGTAGACTGTAACACAGGGGAGTAGACTGTAACACAGGGGAGTAGACTGTAACACAGGGGAGTAGACTGTAACACAGGGGAGTAGACTGTAACACAGGGGAGTAGACTGTAACACAGGGGAGTAGACTGTAACACAGGGTAGTAGACTGTAACAGGGGAGTAGACTGTAACACAGGAGAGTAGACTGTAACACAGGGGAGTATGCTGTAACACAGAGGAGTATGCTGTAACACAGGGGAGTAGACTGTAACACAGGGGAGTAGACTGTAACACAGGGGAGTAGACTGTAACACAGGGGAGTAGACTGTAACATAGGGGAGTAGACTGTAACACAGGGGAGTAGACTGTAACATAGTAGACTGTAACACAGGGGAGTAGACTGTAACATAGTAGACTGTAACATAGTAGACTGTAACACAGGGGAGTAGACTGTAACATAGGGGAGTAGACTAACACAGGAGAGTAGACTGTAACACAGGGGAGTAGACTGTAACATAGTAGACTGTAACACAGGGGAGTAGACTGTAACATAGGGGAGTAGACTGTAACATAGTAGACTGTAACATAGGGGAGTAGACTGTAACATAGTAGACTGTAACACAGGGGAGTAGACTGTAACATAGTAGACTGCAACGCAGGGGAGTAGACTGTAACATAGTAGACTGTAACACAGGGGAGTAGACTGTAACACAGGGGAGTAGACTGTAACACAGGGGAGTAGACTGTAACAAAGGAGAGTAGACTGTAACACAGGGGAGTCGACTGTAACATAGTAGACTGTAACACAGGGGAGTAGACTGTAAAAGACTGTAAACACAGGGGAGTAGACTGTAACATAGTAGACTGTAACACAGGGGAGTAGACTGTAACACAGGGGAGTAGACTGTAACACAGGAGAGTAGACTATAACACAGGGGAGTAGACTGCAACACAGGGGAGTAGACTGTAACACAGGGGAGTAGGCTGTAACACAGGAGAGTAGACTGTAACACAGGGGAGTAGACTGTAACACAGGGGAGTAGACTGTAACAAAGGAGAGTAGACTGTAACACAGGGGAGTAGACTGTAACATAGGGGAGTAGACTAACACAGGAGAGTAGACTGTAACACAGGGGAGTAGACTGTAACATAGTAGACTGTAACACAGGGGAGTAGACTGTAACATAGGGGAGTAGACTGTAACATAGAAGACTGTAACATAGGGGAGTAGACTGTAACATAGTAGACTGTAACACAGGGGAGTAGACTGTAACATAGTAGACTGCAACACAGGGGAGTAGACTGTAACATAGTAGACTGTAACACAGGGGAGTAGACTGTAACACAGGGGAGTAGACAGCAACATAGTAGACTGTAACACAGGGGAGTCGACTGTAACATAGTAGACTGTAACACAGGGGAGTAGACTGTAAAAGACTGTAAACACAGGGGAGTAGACTGTAACATAGTAGACTGTAACACAGGGGAGTAGACTGTAACACAGGGGAGTAGACTGTAACACAGGAGAGTAGACTATAACACAGGGGAGTAGACTGCAACACAGGGGAGTAGACTGTAACACAGGGGAGTAGGCTGTAACACAGGAGAGTAGACTGTAACACAGGGGAGTAGACTGTAACACAGGGGAGTAGACTGTAACAAAGGAGAGTAGACTGTAACACAGGGGAGTAGACTGTAACACAGGGGAGTAGACTGTAACATAGGGGTGTAGACTGTAACACAGGGGAGTAGACTGTAACACAGGAGAGTAGACTGTAACACAGGAGAGTAGACTGTAACACAGGGGAGTAGACTGTAACATAGTAGACTGTAACCCAGGGGAGTAGACTGTAACACAGGGGAGTCGACTGTAACATAGTAGACTGTAACCCAGGGGAGTAGACTGTAACACAGGGGAGTAGACTGTAACATAGGGGAGTAGACTGTAACATAGTAGACTGTAACACAGGGGAGTAGACTGTAACATAGTAGACTGTAACACAGGGGAGTAGACTGTAACATAGTAGACTGTAACACAGGGGAGTAGACTGTAACACAGGGGAGTAGACTGTAACATAGTAGACTGTAACACAGGGGAGTAGACTGTAACATAGTAGACTGTAACACAGGGGAGTAGACTGTAACATAGTAGACTGCAACACAGGGGAGTAGACTGTAACATAGTAGACTGTAACACAGGGGAATAGACTGTAACACAGGGGAGTAGACAGCAACATAGTAGACTGTAACACAGGGGAGTCGACTGTAACATAGTAGACTGTAACACAGGGGAGTAGACTGTAAAAGACTGTAAACACAGGGGAGTAGACTGTAACATAGTAGACTGTAACACAGGGGAGTAGACTGTAAAACAGGGGAGTAGACTGTAACACAGGAGAGTAGACTATAACACAGGGGAGTAGACTGCAACACAGGGGAGTAGACTGTAACACAGGGGAGTAGGCTGTAACACAGGAGAGTAGACTGTAACACAGGGGAGTAGACTGTAACACAGGGGAGTAGACTGTAACAAAGGAGAGTAGACTGTAACACAGGGGAGTAGACTGTAACACAGGGGAGTAGACTGTAACATAGGGGAGTAGACTGTAACACAGGGGAGTAGACTGTAACACAGGAGAGTAGACTGTAACACAGGGGAGTAGACTGTAACATAGTAGACTGTAACCCAGGGGAGTAGACTGTAACACAGGGGAGTAGACTGTAACATAGGGGAGTAGACTGTAACATAGTAGACTGTAACACAGGGGAGTAGACTGTAACATAGTAGACTGTAACACAGGGGAGTAGACTGTAACATAGTAGACTGTAACACAGGGGAGTAGACTGTAACACAGGGGAGTAGACTGTAACATAGTAGACTGTAACACAGGGGAGTAGACTGTAACATAGTAGACTGTAACACAGGGGAGTAGACTGTAACATAGTAGACTGTAACACAGGGGAGTAGACTGTAACACAGGGGAGTAGACTGTAACAGGGGAGTAGACTGTAACACAGGAGAGTAGACTGTAACACAGGGGAGTATGCTGTAACACAGGGGAGTATGCTGTAACACAGGGGAGTATGCTGTAACACAGGGGAGTAGACTGTAACACAGGGGAGTAGACTGTAACACAGGGGAGTAGACTGTAACACAGGGGAGTAGACTGTAACACAGGGGAGTAGACTAACACAGGGGAGTAGACTGTAACACAGGGGAGTAGACTGTAACATAGTAGACTGTAACACAGGGGAGTAGACTGTAACATAGTAGACTGTAACATAGTAGACTGTAACACAGGGGAGTAGACTGTAACATAGGGGAGTATACTAACACAGGAGAGTAGACTGTAACACAGGGGAGTAGACTGTAACTTAGTAGACTGTAACACAGGGGAGTAGACTGTAACATAGTAGACTGTAACATAGTAGACTGTAACACAGGGGAGTAGACTGTAACACAAGGGAGTAGACTAACACAGGAGAGTAGACTGTAACACAGGGGAGTAGACTGTAACATAGTAGACTGTAACACAGGGGAGTAGACTGTAACATAGGGGAGTAGACTGTAACATAGTAGACTGTAACATAGGGGAGTAGACTGTAACATAGTAGACTGTAACACAGGGGAGTAGACTGCAACATAGTAGACTGCAACATAGGGGAGTAGACTGTAACATAGTAGACTGTAACACAGGGGAGTAGACGGCAACATAGTAGACTGTAACACAGGGGAGTCGACTGTAACATAGTAGACTGTAACACAGGGGAGTAGACTGTAAAAGACTGTAAACACAGGGGAGTAGACTGTAACATAGTAGACTGTAACACAGGGGAGTAGACTGTAACACAGGGGAGTAGACTGTAACACAGGAGAGTAGACTATAACACAGGGGAGTAGACTGCAACACATGGGAGTAGACTGTAACACAGGGGAGTAGGCTGTAACACAGGAGAGTAGACTGTAACACAGGGGAGTAGACTGTAACACAGGGGAGTAGACTGTAACAAAGGAGAGTAGACTGTAACACAGGGGAGTAGACTGTAACACAGGGGAGTAGACTGTAACATAGGGGAGTAGACTGTGACACGGGAGTAGACTAACACAGGAGAGTAGACTGTAACACAGGGGAGTAGACTGTAACATAGTAGACTGTAACCCAGGGGAGTAGACTGTAACACAGGGGAGTCGACTGTAACATAGTAGACTGTAACCCAGGGGAGTAGACTGTAACACAGGGGAGTAGACTGTAACACAGGGGAGTAGACTGTAACACAGGAGAGTAGACTGTAACATAGTAGACTGTAACACAGGGGAGTAGACTGTAACATAGTAGACTGTAACACAGGGGAGTAGACTGTAACATAGTAGACTGTAACACAGGGGAGTAGACTGTAACACAGGGGAGTAGACTGTAACAGGGGAGTAGACTGTAACACAGGAGAGTAGACTGTAACACAGGGGAGTATGCTGTAACGCAGAGGAGTATGCTGTAACACAGGGGAGTAGACTGTAACACAGGGGAGTAGACTGTAACACAGGGGAGTAGACTGTAACATAGGGGAGTAGACTGTAACACAGGGGAGTAGACTAACACAGGGGAGTAGACTGTAACACAGGGGAGTAGACTGTAACATAGTAGACTGTAACACAGGGGAGTAGACTGTAACATAGTAGACTGTAACATAGTAGACTGTAACACAGGGGAGTACACTGTAAAATAGGGGAGTAGACTAACACAGGAGAGTAGACTGTAACACAGGGGAGTAGACTGTAACATAGTAGACTGTAACACAGGGGAGTAGACTGTAACATAGGGGAGTAGACTGTAACATAGTAGACTGTAACATAGGGGAGTAGACTGTAACACATGGGAGTAGACTGTAACATAGTAGACTGCAACATAGGGGAGTAGACTGTAACATAGTAGACTGTAACACAGGGGAGTAGACTGTAACACAGGGGAGTAGACTGCAACATAGTAGACTGTAACACAGGGGAGTCGACTGTAACATAGTAGACTGTGACACAGGGGAGTAGACTGTAAAAGACTGTAAACACAGGGGAGTAGACTGTAACATAGTAGACTGTAACACAGGGGAGTAGACTGTAACACAGGGGAGTAGACTGTAACACAGGAGAGTAGACTGTAACACAGGGGAGTAGACTGTACCACAGGGGAGTAGACTGTAACACAGGGGAGTAGACTGTAACACAGGGGAGTAGACTGTAACAAAGGAGAGTAGACTGTAACACAGGGGAGTAGACTGTAACACAGGGGAGTAGACTGTAACACAGGGGAGTAGACTGTAACATAGGGGAGTAGACTGTAACACCGGGGAGTAGACTGTAACACAGGAGAGTAGACTGTAACACAGGGGAGTAGACTGTAACATAGTAGACTGTAACCCAGGGGAGTAGACTGTAACACAGGGGAGTAGACTGTAACATAGTAGACTTTAACCCAGGGGAGTAGACTGTAACACAGGGGAGTAGACTGTAACATAGGGGAGTAGACTGTAACATAGTCGACTGTAACACAGGGGAGTAGACTGTAACATAGTAGACTGTAACACAGGGGAGTAGACTGTAACATAGTAGACTGTAACACAGGGGAGTAGACTGTAACACAGGGGAGTAGACTGTAACATAGTAGACTGTAACACAGGGGAGTAGACTGTAACACAGGGGAGTAGACTGTAACACAGGGGAGTAGACTGTAACACAGGGGAGTAGACTGTAACACAGGGGAGTAGACTGTAACATAGGGGAGTAGACTGTAACACAGGGGAGTAGACTGTAACATAGTAGACTGTAACACAGGGGAGTAGACTGTAACACATGGGAGTAGACTGTAACACAGGGGAGTAGACTGTAACACAGGGGAGTAGACTGTAACACAGGGGAGTAGACTGTAACACAGGGGAGTAGACTGTAACATAAATTGGAAAAGAGTGTTGATTTAACATGTGTATTTTCTGGCCTCAGAAGCCGCCTGGCGCTGCTGTGGAATTGAATGCGATGTCTTGCTTAACGTGTCCTTTCTTCAAGTCCTTGGATCTAGTAACCTAACGTAAAAAGATGCCTGAACGGAGTCCCTACAAACCAGCTCCCTCCCCGATACGGAAAACATCTGCTTTCTTCATACTCTCGCAGAGAATTAAAGACTTGTACATTTGACCTCTACTGTCTTTGTTTTGTACAGTTGTCGGGGCTAACTCTGACGGAAATATGATAAGCCTTGTGAAACGGGACGGCCATTCGCGTATCTGGCCACGTTGTCATGTCAAAGTACCGGGTGACGCACAGGGCACTTTGTATGCCCGCCACGTTGCTTTATGCTGCTGTTAAGGACTGTGTCTTGTAAGAGTTGGCGCTCCAGAAATGAAAAGAGAAACTACTCAAATGGCTTTGGGATGGGATCCGAACCTGTTAGGCAGTAAACAATGGCTTGTTACTGCTATTGGCTTGAATATTCTGTTGACATGGTCAATTGACACAATGATGAATAAAACTATGACGATGCGTTTTAACACAAACCAACTGTTAGCTAACACAAACCAACTGTTAGGCTATAGGTTACATTTAACATGTGCATATTTTAATGCATCTCTGCCACTCTTCTCGTGGAGAAGGGTTCGTCTGTGGAGGTAGAATTTATTTGGCACGTTCTCGGGGTGCTCCTGCTCTTGTGGTTGAGGTGTTGCATAGCAACTAAAGGAAAACAGCTTTAAATATTTTGGTTCAAAGGATTGGAGGGAAATAACAGAGGAGTTCATTTCTACCAGGGTCAGGAGTTTAAAGAGCGCTGTGGAACTTCCGATTGTGCCACTCTATAAAACAATAATGAATCATGAAACAGCAGGCTGGGTACCTTTCTGGTTTGGAGTACTGTGTAATTACAAACAACTGCATTTGAAAGGGTATTATTATTGTGTTGCCAAATCATTAAATCACCACCTGTATTGAAGAGAGAGGCCTCGCTGTCCTACAGTACTGCTGTTAGACCTAAATCACCACCTGTATTGAAGAGAGAGGCCTCGCTGTCCTACAGTACTGCTGGTAGACCTAAATCACCACCTGTATTGAAGAGAGAGGCCTAGCTACCACACTGTTGGTTTTGGGAGTGTATTTTCTAGTTTGCTATCACACTGAGAGAACCTGTGACAGGGTGGAAAAATCTGAAGGTGAGAGAGTGCAAATTTGAAGTGATGCACCCTGAGGAAAATGGTGAGGCATGGATGAGAGAGAGAGAGATGTGCGGGGATAGAAAGAGGTAGGCAGGCTGGATGAGGCACAGCAGGTGACAGACAGACACTAATAGTAATGGTTCTTATCAGTGGCGCGCTCGCTCCCTTTTCACATTGGGCTCTGACATCCTCCTCCACCACCCCCTCCGTCAGGCAGGCTGGGAGAGAGAGACAGATGGAGTGAGGGAAAGAAAGAGGGAGAGATGGAGGGTGGGAGCTGGTTGGTTGTGTAGCCCCACTCCGCTCTGCTCAGATGGAAAGAGCCTGCCAAACACCGGTCCCCCCCTCACATATAAATTGCATCATTAACATCGGCCAGACTATTCCAAGCTCTCCCACTGGGTTTATGTAGCTGTACTGACTCAACTTAACTATTCTACTCACTGACTGAAGACGTTTAGACATTTCTGGGAGAGAGTGAGTTGAGCTGCTCAGATGTATGGTGAAATCAATTGGCATACTGCCCCCCAACAGATCCCCAGATGACGCAATCTCTACTGCAATCCACACTGCCCTCTCCCACCTGGACAAGAGGAACACCTACTGTACAGTGCCTTCAGTACGTATTCACACTGCTTTACTTTTTCACCCTGCATTTTTAAATGGATTAAACTGAGATTTTGTGTCACTGGCCTACACATAATACCCGATAATGTCAAAATGGAAGGCTGAAATGTCTTGAGTCAATAAGTATTCAACCCCTTTGTTATGGCAAACCTAAATAAATTCAGGACTACAAATTTGCTTAACAAGTCACATAACATGTTGCATGGACTCACTCTGTGTCCAATAATAGTTTTTAACGTGATTTTTTAATGACTACATCATCTCTGTACCCCACATATACAATTATCTGTAAGGTCCGTCAGTCAAGAATACTAACCTAAATTAATAGACAAAGTGAAAAGAAGGAAGGCTGAACAGAATACAAATATTCCAAAACATGCATCCTGTTTGCAATAAGGCACTAAAGTAATACTGCAAAAAATGTGGCAAGGAAATACACTTTATGTCCTGAATATAAAGTGTTATGTTTGGGGCAAATCCCCAAAAACATATCACAGGAAAAATCCTAGAGCAAAACCTGGTTCAGTCTGCTTTCCAACAGACACTGGGAGACAAATTCACCTTTCAGCGGGACAATAATGTAAAACACTTGGCCAAATATACACTGGAGTTACTTACAAAGACAACATTGAATGTTCCTGAGTGGCCGAATTACAGTTTTGACTTAAATCAGCTTGAAAATCTATGGCAAGACTTGCAAATGGCTCTCTAGCAATGATCAACAACCAATCTGACAGAGCTTGGAGAATAAAAAAATAAAAAATAATTAGCAAATATTGTACAGTCCAGGTGTGCAAAGCTCTTAGAGACGTACCTAGAAAGGCTCACAGTTGTAATGGCTGCCAAAGTTGATTCTAACATGACAGGGAGTTGAATACTTATGTAATCAAGACATATTAGTTATATTTCTCATATTTTTTAAACAAATGTTAGAATTTTTCTTCCACTTTGACTGAGTATTTTGTGTAGATAGTTTTTTTACTATTTTGAAATAGTTGTGTGGTATGAATACTTTCTGAAGGCACTATATGTGAGAATCCTATTCATTGACTACAACTCAGCATTCAACACCATCGTGCTCTCCAAGCTCATCACCAAGCTAAGGACCCTGGGAGTAAACACCTCCCTCTGCAACTAGATCCTGGACTTCCTGACGGGCCGCCCCCAGGTGGTGAGGGTAGGCAACAACACATCCGCCACGCTGACCCGCAACACGGGGTCCCTTCAGGGGTGCGTGCTTAGTCCCCTCCTGTACTCCTTGTTCACTCAAGACTGAGTGGCTGCGCACGATTCCAACACCATCATTAAGTTTGCTGACGACACAACAGTGGTAGGCCTGATCACCAACTACGATGAGACCGCCCATGGGAAGGATGTCAGAGACCTGGCAGTGTGGTGCCAGGACAGCAACCTCTCCCTCAACGTCAACAAGACATAGGAGCTGATTGTGGACCACAGGAAACGGAGGGCCGAGCACGCCCCCATCCACATCGACGGGGCTGTAGTGGAGCGGGTCGAGAGCTTGAAGTTCTTTGGTGTCCACATCCCTAAGGACCTATCATGTTCAAAACACACCAACGCAGTCGTGAAGAGGGCAGGACAACGCCTCTTCCCCCTCAGGAGGCAGAAAAAATGTGATCCTCAAAAAGTTCTACAGCCACACCATTGAGAGCATCTTGACTGGTGGCATCACCGCTTGGTATGGCAACTGCTTTGCATCCGACCGCAAGGCGCTACTGAGGGTAGTGCGTACGGCCCAGTACATCACTTGGGCCGAGCTCCTTGCCATCCAGAACCTCCATACCAGGTGGTATCAGAGGAAGGCCCTAAAAAGTGTCTGATGGCAACTGCCCAAGTCAGACTGTTCTTTCTGCTACCACACGGCAAGCAGAACCAACAGGACCTTGATCAGATTCTAGCCCAAGCCATAAGACTACTAAATAGTTAATAAAATAGCTACCTGGACTATCTGCATTGACCCTTTTTGCACTGACTCTTTTGACTCATCACATACGCTGCTGCTACTGTTTATTATCTCTCCTGTTGCCTAGTCACTTTACCTTTACCTGTACATATCTACCTTGTACCCCTCCACATTGACTCTGTACTGGTACCCCGTGAATGTAGCCAAGTTATCGTTACTCATTGTGTATTTACAGTTGAAGTCGGAAGTTTACATATACCTTAGCCAAATAGATTTATACTCAGTTTTTTCACAATTCCTGACATTTAATCCTAGTAAAAATTCCCTGTCTTAGGTCAGTTAGGATCACCACTTTATTTTAAGAATGTGAAACGTCAGAATAATAATAGAGAGAATGATTTCTTTCATCACATTCCCAGTGGGTCAGAAGTTTACATACACTCAAGCCTTCCACAAGCTTCCCACAATAAGTTGGGTGAATTTTGGCCCATTCCTCCTGACAGAGCGGATGTAACTGAGTCAGGTTTGTAGACCTCCTTGCTCACACATGCTTTTTCAGTTCTGCCCACAAATTTTCTATAGGATTGAGGTCAGGGCTTTGTGATGGCCACTCCAATACCTTGACTTTGTTGTCCTTAAGCCATTTTGCCACAACTTTGGAAGTAGGCTTGGGGTCATTGTCCATTTGGAAGACCCATTTGCGACCAAGCTTTAACTTCCTGACTGATGTCTTGAGATGTTGCTTCAATATATCCACATCATTTTCCTTCCTCGTGATGCCATCTATTTTGTGAAGTGCACCAGTCCATCCTACAGCAAAGCACCCTCACAACATGATGCTGCCACCCCCGTGCTTCACGGTTGGGATGGTGTTCTTCGGCTTGCAAGCCTCCCCCTTTTTCCTCCAAACATAATGATGATGGCCAAACAGTTCTAGATGGCCAAACAGTTCTATTTTTGTTTCATCAGACCAGAGGACATTTCTTCAAAAAGTATGATCTTTGTCCCCATGTGCAGTTGCAAACCGTAGTCTTTCTTTTGTATGGCGGTTTTGGAGCGGTGGCTTCTTCCTTGCTGAGCAGCCTTTCAGGTTATGTTGATATAGGACTTGTTTTACTGTGGATATAGACACTTTTGTGTTATGGGACTACTCTCCAGCATCTTCAAGGTCCTTTGCTGTTGTTCTGGGATTGATTTGCACTTTTCGCACCAAAGTACGTTCATCTCTAGGAGACAGAACGCGTCTCCTTCCTGAGCGGTATTACGGCTGCGTGGTCCCATGGTGTTTATACTTGCGTACTATTGTTTGTACAGTTGAACGTGGTACCTTCAGACGTTTGGAAATTGGTCTCAAGGATGAACCAGACTTGTGGGGGTCTACAATTTCTTTTCTGAGGTCTTGGCTGATTTCTTTTGATTTTCCCATGATGTCAAGCAAAGAGGCACTGAGTTTGAAGGTAGGCCTTGAAATACATCCACAGGTGCACCTCCAATTGACTCCAATGATGCCAATTAGCGTATCAGAAGCTTCTAAAGCCATGACATAATTTTCTGGAATTTTCCAAGCTGTTCAAAGGCACAGTCAACTAAATGTATGTAAACTTCCGACTTCAACTGTATATTATATGGTTGGTCGGTGAACAATGTTGTTATGCATGTCTATTCAAAGGTTTTGAACATATGCCAACAGGTGTGGCTCTACCATTTGAGACCCACCACCTGTATTCAATCTTATGTAGCTACATTTGACAATGTGTTTTTTTACGTTGGATAAAAGTAGAGACTCCGAGCTAGAAAATGGTATATCATACACTGCAGGAACAATGGGAAAGTAATTCTGCTTTGAAAGTTGACAAACTTGTAACTCCACTTTTGAGAAAATGTCCCTTGAATGGTTTGGTACACCTACTGGAGAGCTCTTCTTTGTCTACACCCATTCAGCATCGTTCACAACCTCTTACGCCTTAGCCCCACCCATCTCTTTAAGGATTCACATGTGAGGCCATGTGCTAAACAGAGAGAATAATGTAGTGTAGTAAACAACCATAGATTTCAAGTCTAAAAGTGGTGAAGGTATAATAAAAAAGTAGTAGTAAAAATACATTTTATTGGTGCAGGTCATGTTGTTCTTCACATTACCATCTCTGATAAACACACACTACATCAAATACATTTGTCACATGCACAGGATACAGCAAGTGTTAACGGTTCACTGAAATGGTTACTTGCATAGTGGAGTTTTTTGTTTAGAGATGTTGCTAGCTAGCTGAACAATTAACCATAATCCCATACTACAATGCACCATGCATGAATCTGCAGGTCTCTTAAGGTAACCAACCTGGTTCAATATTAGCTAGCTAACATTAGGCTATAACTAGCAATTCAAATGGATTTCTGAAATACAAATAATATTACTACACAGATCATACACATAACATTAGTTAGAGAGCCAGCCACCTAACGTTAGCTAGCTAGTTAACAGTACACTTTAACTTCTAATGAAAACAACTTTCTCACCAAATTAGAAACGTATAATATCTCTTAATGTAGCTCTTACCTGTATACATGAACTATTCTCCCTCTCTGTCATGGATGCTATAGTTGCCCTTAGTTTAAAGATGTAATCCGGAGACAGGTGTTTCATTCAACAGCCTTCTGTGTTCTCTTTTTGACTCTCTCTGTATTTTTTATATCTCTTCCACCGGGCATTCCACTGATTTCAGAACGCGGTCAACTTCTTCCATGACAACAACACTGTTGATCACCGTTTCTTCCCCGTCAGTGACATCGGAAGACTCTACAGTGTCTCGTTCCATTAAAATCAGCTGATTTAATTTTCAGAGTCAGCATGGCACGATTGTCTTCCGGAAAGTAGTCCCATCACAACTCTTTCCCTCTGATCTTTGCCGATGGCGCCTGTTAACTTCAAGGCAGCAATGTTGAAAGCAGTAGCAACACTTTTTCAATTCTTCATGATATAGATGGAAAGGATTCTCTACAGTTCATTTGTCACTTGGATCTTGGGTACAGAAGGTGTAAACATTAGTGTTATTTGAAATCAAACACCTGCATTTTCTCCATCTCCTTAGCTATCACATACTGAGCAGCTAATGTTATAGACAGAAGCGTGCTTACATGGCAGACCAATCTGAACTCATCTCTTGGCATGTCCAGCCCATCCATTATCTCAGCCAATCATGGCAGACCAATCTGAACTCATCTCTTGGCATGTCCAGCCCATCCATTATCTCAGCCAATCATGGCAGACCAATCTGAACTCATCTCTTGGCATGTCCAGCCCATCCATTATCTCAGCCAATCATGGCAGACCAATCTGAACTCATCTCTTGGCATGTCCAGCCCATCCATTATCTCAGCCAATCATGGCAGACCAATCTGAACTCATCTCTTGGCATGTCCAGCCCATCCATTATCTCAGCCAATCATGGCTAGCGGGAAGGTTCCTGTATTTATCTGTGGATAAACAAAGTAGGCTCGTAATTGAACAATTTTATTCGTATTTACAGATGGCATACAAGTTTGTTATTAAGGCACATGAAAGTTCACATGTTCCAGAAGGTATTTCTACCCAAAAACAACTTTCAAATGCCTCTCCTGTGAGGTAGTGATGTGCGACATATGCCTAGCTTCTTGAAACGGGTCACATTTTACTGTTTGTCTACACCTGTTGTTTACGAAGCAACCAAAGACAAATATTTGTGTTTTTTTTAAATTCAGAGACTTATAATTGGTTCAAACACCACTCACATCCATCCATACAGTATTGTGTTTAATGCAAAGTACTAAATGACAGACAATGGGTAGAGAACATTTGGCATGACCCTTGTAACGTCAGGGTCATCAGTTTGATTCCCACTGGGGTGACCCATATAAAAATGTATGCACACACTACTTGTAAGGGGCGGTAGGTAGGCTAGTGGTTAGAGCTTTGGGCCTGTAACCGAAAGGTTGCTAGATCGAATCCCCAAGCTGACAAGGTAAAAATCTGTCGCTCTGCCCCTGAACAAGGCAGTTAATCCACTGTTCCCCGGGCGCCGAAGACGTGGATGTCAATTTATGGCAGCCCCCCCCGCACCTCTCTGATTCAGAGGGGTTGTGTTAAATGCGGAAGACACATTTCAGTTGAATGCGTTCAGTTGTACTGACTAGCTGACTAGGTATCACCCTTTCCCTAAGTCACTTTGGATAAATGCATCTGCTAAATGGCATATATTATTAGGCTTATATAGTATAGAACACCAAATACAGTACAATGTTATCTGTCCCTTATGAACAGTAGTGTCTGAACGATTTCTTAACGTCCACTATACCTCAGAGGGAGGTCTTTAAACCCAATGGATATCTTAAGTCCTCCCCAGTCCTCAGATCAGCTAGTAATTAACAGCGTAATTACTGGCTGGGGCCGAGGTTAAGCGTAGAGTTAAAGGTTGGACCAGCACACACAGTTTAATATGTCGATCCTCTTAGCTATTATCCCTCCTTTCTTTGTACAAGGTTTTACCTCAGAGAGAAGAAGAATACATTACACAAAGCCCCCTGGCAATTACTCCTCAATGATTACCCCTCCGAGCTATACCCATAGTCCATTTTGATTCAGCTGAAATCCCCTTAGTTTGTTTTCTGTCCAACAGCCAGGCCTGGGACTCGGGCTCTATCTACTTACCATGCAAGTTTAATTCTCTCCCTTAACCCAAAAAAAAAGTGCCTATTTTTTTCCCCTTTTAACTGGGAGGGAGGGAGGGAGGGAGGGAGGGAGGGAGGGAGGAGAGAGAGAGAGAGAACACAACCTCCCTGAGAAATAACAGACAAGGGGAAAAGGAGGGGCGGGGTCAGAGTGGGTGGTGGTAGACGGTTAGTGGTGTTGAATAAAGGAACATTTATTTTTGTTCTCCGGCCTGTAACAGCCCTAGCAGAAAATGGCTCCGTCTCTTGATCGGGAGCAAATCCTATTAACTTACAGTGCTCTCACTCAGCGTAATAGCCTACACCTTGAGACTATAGGGGAGAGAGAGAGAGAGCACTTTTGGAGGGATAGAGAGAGGAGTTCTAGCCTGGGGGGGGGGCGGGGGCAAAGACTAATCAAGTCAGACAATCTGCTCAGCCAGAGCAGAGCAACACAGAGTGCGGATGTTGATATCACGAGCTCATTCCCAAAAGGCTCCTTCACACGTTCCTAACCCACTACAGGGGGGGCGGGGGGGGGGGGGGGGATGGATCAGTGGGCAGATCAGTTCAACATCGGGTTATTCCAGCCCCTGAGAATTGTAAAGCGATCCCTGAGCAGCTTTTGCTTTCTCAGGAATGATCAGAGCTGTCAGACCTGGCTTGTACACTGTACACTGGAGAAGCTGGGCTAGCCAGCACGAGCCAACTCCAAGGGCCCCCATTCATTCAAACCCAATAGAGAAAAGTATGTGTGTGTGTGTGTGTGTGTGCAAATGTTGTGTGTGTATACTGTGTTTGTGTAACTTTTTACAGTACAGTGTGTGTGTGTGTGTGTATACTGTGTGTGAGTAACTTTTTACAGTACAGTGTGGGGAACCGCTCTCCAGATCCTACCAGAGGAATATCAATACCTACTACCAGAGGAATATCAATATCTCCTTGTAAAAACATGAGTATATCTAGAGTTTATTATGTTCTGTTAGGAATTTAACGTTTGAAAATGGCTGCTCTGTTGTGTGTGTGTGTGTGTGTGTGTGTGTGTGTGTGTGTGTGTGTGTGTGTGTGTGTGTGTGTGTGTGTGTGTGTGTGTGTGTGCGTATGTAGAGCTGCTGGCCACACACACACACACACACACACACACACACACACACACACAACACTGGCTACGTCCCCAAATGGCACCCTAAATGTCAAAACTAGTGCACTATGTAGGGAATAAGGTGCGATTTGGGATGCAGACACTGTAATTACTGATAGGACCTCAGGAGAAATGGTAGCGCTGTGTGAAAGTAAAACTCCTTCTAATTAACACTCACAAGTATAAAATTAAAATAAAGTGAAAAAAGGCTTTGTGGGTGGCGAGCAACAGAACTCCCCTTTTTAAAGTGCTGCTTATGTCCTCATAAACCTCTCACTGTTAGAAATGGATGCCTCTTTAACCAGCAGCCTATGTGGAACAGTGGGTTCAAAGACTTATTTGAAATCTTTCACCTACTTTGAGCATTTAGCCTGCGTGGACTGCCAGATGGGCGGTGTTTGCAGTTTGGGGACAATTCAATTGGTCCGTTAAGCCCAGGTAAGCTCAATCGTGCCCAGATAAAGTATTTGGAATACTTGTTGAACCCAGGTCTGCTTAAACCACTTGCTGGAGTGTGTGTGGAGTAGTGTATCAAAGGTAACACCAATATGGGCTGTTTCCTGTAGCGCTAGACCAAATGGCACCCTATTCCCTATGGGCTCCTGGTCAAAACAGGTGCACCGCATAGGTAATAGGATGCCATTTGGAACACAGCACTTGACATCATAGTGTTATTGAACGCTACATGATTCTGTAAGCCCCTGTCTGGCCTGCTTCATAAATCCATGTTCAGTGACATGCTGTCTCTCCCGTCAGTGTCAGCCCTTGTGCCGGCTGTCTGTCACAACCGCTGTCGGTCTTTATGTCTACAGAGTCACACTGGTGCGTCTGTCAGACGGAATTTACCATCCGCAATATAAAGTGTACTGTACCATGGGACTGACTGTTGTTGGAAGATGTTGTACATAGCAACAACTCAATTCACTACGTGTTTTTTTGCCAAAGAATTAGCGAGATGTCCTTGATGATTTGTGAAATATAAAATACATGTACAGCAGTTTAGTCTGTTGTAGACTTGTTCTATAGGATCATGTTTCATCTGTTGTAGACTTGTTCTATAGGATCATGTTTCATCTGTTGTAGACTTGTTCTATAGGATCATGTTTCATCTGTTGAAGACTTGTTCTATAGGATCATGTTTCATCTGTTGTAGACTTGTTCTATAGGATCATGTTTCATCTGTTGTAGACTTGTTCTATAGGATCATGTTTCATCTGTTGAAGGCTTGTTCTATAGGATCATGTTTCATCTGTTGTAGACTTGTTCTATAGGATCATGTTTCATCTGTTGTAGACTTGTTCTTTAGGATCATGTTTCATCTGTTGAAGGCTTGTTCTATAGGATCATGTTTCATCTGTTGAAGACTTGTTCTATAGGATCATGTTTCATCTGTTGTAGACTTGTTCTATAGGATCATGTTTCATCTGTTGTAGACTTGTTCTTTAGGATCATGTTTCATCTGTTGTAGACTTGTTCTATAGGATCATGTTTCATCTGTTGAAGGCTTGCTCTGGGATCATGTGTCATCTGTTGAAGGCTTGTTCTATAGGATCATGTGTCATCTGTTGAAGGCTTGTTCTATAGGATCATGTTTCATCTGTTGTAGGCTTGTTCTATAGGATCATGTTTCATCTGTTGAAGGCTTGTTCTATAGGATCATGTTTCATCTGTTGTAGACTTGTTCTATAGGATCATGTTTCATCTGTTGTAGACTTGTTCTATAGGATCATGTTTCATCTGTTGAAGACTTGTTCTATAGGATCATGTTTCATCTGTTGAAGGCTTGTTCTATAGGATCATGTTTCATCTGTTGTAGACTTGTTCTATAGGATCATGTTTCATCTGTTGTAGACTTGTTCTTTAGGATCATGTTTCATCTGTTGTAGACTTGTTCTTTAGGATCATGTTTCATCTGTTGTAGACTTGTTCTATAGGATCATGTTTCATCTGTTGAAGGCTTGCTCTGGGATCATGTTTCATCTGTTGTAGACTTGTTCTATAGGATCATGTTTCATCTGTTGTAGACTTGTTCTTTAGGATCATGTTTCATCTGTTGTAGACTTGTTCTATAGGATCATGTTTCATCTGTTGAAGGCTTGCTCTGGGATCATGTGTCATCTGTTGAAGGCTTGTTCTATAGGATCATGTTTCATCTGTTGTAGGCTTGTTCTGTAGGATCATGTTTCATCTGTTGAAGGCTTGTTCTATAGGATCATGTTTCATCTGTTGTAGACTTGTTCTATAGGATCATGTTTCATCTGTTGTAGACTTGTTCTATAGGATCATGTTTCATCTGTTGAAGACTTGTTCTATAGGATCATGTTTCATCTGTTGAAGGCTTGTTCTATAGGATCATGTTTCATCTGTTGTAGACTTGTTCTATAGGATCATGTTTCATCTGTTGTAGACTTGTTCTTTAGGATCATGTTTCATCTGTTGTAGACTTGTTCTATATGATCATGTTTCATCTGTTGTAGACTTGTTCTTTAGGATCATGTTTCATCTGTTGTAGACTTGTTCAATAGGATCATGTTTCATCTGTTGAAGGCTTGTTCTATAGGATCATGTTTCATCTGTTGTAGACTTGTTCTATAGGATCAT
Organism: Salvelinus namaycush; assembly: GCF_016432855.1. NCBI lineage: Eukaryota > Metazoa > Chordata > Actinopteri > Salmoniformes > Salmonidae > Salvelinus > Salvelinus namaycush. Next base: position 69,587 of record NW_024057723.1, on the reverse strand, counting down.
GTTTCATCTGTTGTAGACTTGTTCTTTAGGATCATGTTTCATCTGTTGTAGACTTGTTCTATAGGATCATGTTTCATCTGTTGTAGACTTGTTCTATAGGATCATGTTTCATCTGTTGAAGGCTTGTTCTTTAGGATCATGTTTCATCTGTTGTAGACTTGTTCTATATGATCATGTTTCATCTGTTGTAGACTTGTTCTATAGGATCATGTTTCATCTGTTGTAGACTTGTTCTATAGGATCATGTTTCATCTGTTGTAGACTTGTTCTTTAGGATCATGTTTCATCTGTTGAAGGCTTGCTCTGGGATCATGTGTCATCTGTTGAAGGCTTGTTCTATAGGATCATGTTTCATCTGTTGTAGACTTGTTCTATAGGATCATGTTTCATCTGTTGTAGACTTGTTCTATAGGATCATGTTTCATCTGTTGTAGACTTGTTCTATAGGATCATGTTTCATCCGTTGAAGGCTTGTTCTATAGGATCATGTTTCATCTGTTGAAGACTTGTTCTATAGGATCATGTTTCATCTGTTGAAGGCTTGTTCTATAGGCTCATGTTTCATCTGTTGTAGACTTGTTCTATATGATCATGTTTCATCTGTTGTAGACTTGTTCTATAGGATCATGTTTCATCTGTTGTAGACTTGTTCTATAGGATCATGTTTCATCTGTTGTAGACTTGTTCTTTAGGATCATGTTTCATCTGTTGTAGACTTGTTCTATAGGATCATGTTTCATCTGTTGTAGACTTGTTCTTTAGGATCATGTTTCATCTGTTGTAGACTTGTTCTATAGGATCATGTTTCATCTGTTGAAGGCTTGTTCTATAGGATCATGTTTCATCTGTTGTAGACTTGTTCTATAGGATCATGTTTCATCTGTTGTAGACTTGTTCTTTAGGATCATGTTTCATCTGTTGTAGACTTGTTCTATAGGATCATGTTTCATCTGTTGAAGGCTTGTTCTATAGGATCATGTTTCATCTGTTGTAGACTTGTTCTATAGGATCATGTTTCATCTGTTGAAGGCTTGCTCTGGGATCATGTTTCATCTGTTGTAGACTTGTTCTATAGGATCATGTTTCATCTGTTGTAGACTTGTTCTTTAGGATCATGTTTCATCTGTTGAAGGCTTGTTCTATAGGATCATGTTTCATCTGTTGAAGGCTTGTTCTATAGGATCATGTTTCATCTGTTGTAGACTTGTTCTATAGGATCATGTTTCATCTGTTGTAGACTTGTTCTATAGGATCATGTTTCATCTGTTGTAGACTTGTTCTATAGGATCATGTTTCATCTGTTGTAGACTTGTTCTTTAGGATCATGTTTCATCTGTTGTAGACTTGTTCTATAGGATCATGTTTCATCTGTTGTAGACTTGTTCTATAGGATCATGTTTCATCTGTTGAAGGCTTGCTCTGGGATCAAGGCCTGGGTTTCTGTAAAGCACCTTTGTCACAACTGCTGACGTAAAAAAGGCTTCATAAAATACATTTGATTAAATGATTGATTGGCTGTCTACACTGATAGGCTTATCGCCTAGTTGTGGGGGTGGAACAACTAAATTAAATGTGTCTTTTGTGGAAGAAGTCAAGCAGATTCTTTGAATATTAAAGACGTTCTCTCCGCGTGTTCATTTGCATGTTAAGGGAGCGTTCGTTAACCTTGTTTTGACTCCCATCTCCTTAGCAATTAAAATAATATGTCCTAATTAGAATTTTAATGCACCGCTGTGAGATGTTTTATAATTGTTGCCTGAATTCTCTCCTGTGATTTTCACTCTCTTTTCCTGCATCTTTGCTTAACTTGTCTCTTTGCAATATTAATTCATGGCTGATGAGATCACAGCTATAGTCAGATTGGAGTTCCACTGTCTGTCTGTCTGTCTGTCTGTCTGTCTGTCTGTCTGTCTGTCTGTCTGTCTGTCTGTCTGTCTGTCTGTCTGTCTGCAAGTCTGCAAGTCTGCAAGTCTGCAAGATATCTTACTTCCCACATGCATCTGTCAAGCTTCCCATATCTAGAGGAATGCTTGAGTAGAGCCCTTGTTTAACTCATCTGGGTGGTAGAATCAAGTGTAAAATGCTGTAGCCTAAGAAGTCACTGCAGGTTGTCTGCTTTAGGAATTTGGTTGATGTCTTGTGAAACATTTCCGTTGTAAAACGTTTCTTTGTAAAACAGTAGGTATATACGCGTATATCATTCATAAACATTTTCATTACAACATTATTAAGAAGTAATAGGGTTGACTGGCCCAAAGATATAGGCTATTAGTGGAGCTTAATTACCACAGTCCAAGGGTGGATTACGGCAAATTAGTTCAAATTAGCACAACAAGACACCGCTGGTCGTAAATCTTATCTTACACACTCTGCCCCTCTGTTCAGGGTGCTCTGTCCTGGTATAACTTCACTCTGAAACACTCTCACTGCCCCGCTGTTCAGGGTGCTTTGTCCTGGTATAACTTCACTCTGAAACACTCTCACTGCCTCTGTTCAGGGTGCTTTGTCCTGGTATAACTTCACTCTGAAACACCCTCACTGCCTCTGTTCAGGGTGCTTTGTCCTGGTATAACTTCACTCTGAAACACCCTCACTGCCTCTGTTCAGGGTGCTTTGTCCTGGTATAACTTCACTCTGAAACACCCTCACTGCCTCTGTTCAGGGTGCTCTGTCCTGGTATAACTTCACTCTGAAACACCCTCACTGCCCCGCTGTTCAGGGTGCTCTGTCCTGGTATAACTTCACTCTGAAACACCCTCACTGCCCCGCTGTTCAGGGTGCTCTGTCCTGGTATAACTTCACTCTGAAACACTCTCACTGCCTCTGTTCAGGGTGCTCTGTCCTGGTATAACTTCACTCTGAAACACTCTCACTGCCTCTGTTCAGGGTGATCTGTCCTGGTATTACTTCACTCTGAAACACTCTCACTGCCTCTGTTCAGGGTGCTCTGTCCTGGTATAACTTCACTCTGAAACACCCTCACTGCCTCTGTTCAGGGTGATCTGTCCTGGTATAACTTCACTCTGAAACACCCTCACTGCCTCTGTTCAGGGTGCTCTGTCCTGGTATAACTTCACTCTGAAACACCCTCACTGCCTCTGTTCAGGGTGCTCTGTCCTGGTATAACTTCACTCTGAAACACCCTCACTGCCTCTGTTCAGGGTGATCTGTCCTGGTATTACTTCACTCTGAAACACCCTCACTGCCTCTGTTCAGGGTGATCTGTCCTGGTATAACTTCACTCTGAAACACCCTCACTGCCTCTGTTCAGGGTGATCTGTCCTGGTATTACTTCACTCTGAAACACCCTCACTGCCCCGCTGTTCAGGGTGATCTGTCCTGGTATAACTTCACTCTGAAACACTCTCACTGCCCCGCTGTTCAGGGTGCTCTGTCCTGGTATAACTTCACTCTGAAACACTCTCACTGCTTCTGTTCAGGGTGCTCTGTCCTGGTATAACTTCACTCTGAAACACTCTCACTGCTTCTGTTCAGGGTGCTCTGTCCTGGTATAACTTCACTCTGAAACACTCTCACTGCCCCGCTGTTCAGGGTGCTCTGTCCTGGTATAACTTCACTCTGAAACACTCTCACTGCTTCTGTTCAGGGTGCTCTGTCCTGGTATAACTTCACTCTGAAACACCCTCACTGCCTCTGTTCAGGGTGCTCTGTCCTGGTATAACTTCACTCTGAAACACTCTCACTGCTTCTGTTCAGGGTGCTCTGTCCTGTTATAACTTCACTCTGAAACACTCTCACTGCCTCTGTTCAGGGTGCTCTGTCCTGGTATAACTTCACTCTGAAACACCCTCACTGCCTCTGTTCAGGGTGATCTGTCCTGGTATAACTTCACTCTGAAACACCCTCACTGCCTCTGTTCAGGGTGCTCTGTCCTGGTATAACTTCACTCTGAAACACTCTCACTGCCTCTGTTCAGGGTGCTCTGTCCTGGTATAACTTCACTCTGAAACATCCTCACTGCCTCTGTTCAGGGTGCTCTGTCCTGGTATAACTTCACTCTGAAACTCTCACTGCCTCTGTTCAGGGTGATCTGTCCTGGTATAACTTCACTCTGAAACTCTCACTGCCTCTGTTCAGGGTGCTCTGTCCTGGTATAACTTCACTCTCTCTGGTATGAAGGTGTGTCAAGGCCTAGACACAGCCTAGACACAGCCGAGATACAGCCTAGACACAGCCGAGATACAGCCTAGACACAGCCTAGATACAGCCTAGACACAGCCTAGACACAGCCGAGACACAGCCTAGACACAGCCTAGACACAGTCTATTTACTGCCTAGACACAGCCTAGACACAGTCTATTTACTGCCTAGACACAGCCTAGACACAGCCGAGACACAGCATAGACACAGCCTAGATACAGCCTAGACACAGCCTAGACACAGCCTAGATACTGCCTAGATACAGCCTAGACACAGGCTAGATACAGCCTAGACACAGTCTATTTACTGCCTAGACATAGCCGAGACACAGCCTAGACACAGCCTAGACACAGCCTAGACACAGCCTAGACACAGTCTATTTACTGCCGAGACACAGCCTAGATACAGCCGAGATACAGCCTAGACACAGCCTAGACACAGCCGAGATACAGCCTAGACACAGCCTAGACACAGCCTAGACACAGTCTATTTACTGCCGAGACACAGCCGAGACCCAGCCGAGACACAGCCGAGACACAGCCGAGACACGGCCGAGACACAGCCGAGACACAGCCTAGACACAGCCTAGACACAGCCGAGATACAGCCTAGACACAGCCTAGACACAGCCGAGACACAGCCTAGACACGGCCGAGACACAGCCGAGACACAGCCGAGACACGGCCTAGACACAGCCGAGACACAGTCTATTTACTGCCGAGACACAGCCGAGACCCAGCCGAGACACGGCCGAGACACAGCCGAGACCCAGCCGAGACACAGCCGAGACCCAGCCGAGACACGGCCTAGACACAGCCTAGACACAGCCTAGATACAGCCTAGATACATCCTTGCTGTCAATATACTGTATGTGACATCTTATTACTCATCTCTGAGCTGAGTGCTGATATGTTATAAACCATCACACTGCTCTTTATTCATTTGGATTTAATTTCTCCTCCACGCTTTAATTTTACCCCCCACTTTTCTCTGTCTCTCTCTCTTTCTCTCTCTCTTCATCCCTCCCCTGGAGATGAACAACCCAGGCCGCACTAATAAACAGTGGCGTAAAGTCTTACAGCGGCGACACACATACACAGACAACCGATGTGATCAGTTATCAAGTGGCAGATTGTCTTTAATTAGGGTCTAAGTATTGAGTTAGCTGGCTGGGCTGGCTGGGCTGGCTGGGCTGGGCTGGGCTGGGCTGGCTGGGCTGGGCTGGGCTGGGCTGGCTGGCTGGGCTGGGCTGGCTGGGCTTGGCTGGGTGGGCTGGGCTGGGCTGGGCTGGCTGGGCTGGGCTGGCTGGGCTGGGCTGGCTGGGCTGGGCTGGGCTGGGCTGGGCTGGGCTGGGCTGGGCTGGGCTGGGCTGGGCTGGGCTGGCTGGGCTGGCTGGGCTGGGCTGGGCTGGCTGGGCTGACTGGGCTGGGGGAGGCTGAGGAGAGGGAACAGCCTGGTGTAAACCAACCTCATTCCAGCGCGGTGATTCACTTCTCAGGAGCACTAATCTTCAGTGTTTACACCATACATTTGTTTATGTGGTGACATATCGAGTGGAGGAATGGTTCGTATGACAGAGCCAGAGAGCCTGTTTAATTTTTTTCTACTCACTCTCTATTTATCTCTGTACCCCTCCTCCCATCGAAGAGACTGGCTGTCTAGCTGCCTAGCTGTCTAGCTGCCTAGCTACTGAAGAGGCTGACTGTCTGTCTAGCTGCCGAAGAGGCTAGCTGCCAAAGAGGCTGACTACCTGCCTAGCTGCCGAAGAGGCTGACTACCTGTCTAGCTGCCGAAGAGGCTAGCTGTCTAGCTGCCGAAGAGGCTAGCTGTCTAGCTGCCGAAGAGGCTAGCTGTCAGCCTAGCTGCCAAAGAGGCTGACTGTCTGTCTAGCTGCCGAAGAGGCTAGCTGCCGAAGAGGCTGACTGCCTGCCTAGCTGCCGAAGAGGCTGACTACCTGTCTAGCTGCCGAAGAGGCTAGCTGTCTAGCTGCCGAAGAGGCTAGCTGTCTAGCTGCCGAAGAGGCTAGCTGTCTAGCTGCCGAAGAGGCTAGCTGTCTGCCTAGCTGCCAAAGAGGCTGACTGTCTGTCTAGCTGCCGAAGAGGCTAGCTGTCTAGCTGCCGAAGAGGCTAGCTGTCTAGCTGCCGAAGAGGCTAGCTGTCTAGCTGCCGAAGAGGCTAGCTGTCAGCCTAGCTGCCAAAGAGGCTGACTGTCTGTCTAGCTGCCGAAGAGGCTAGCTGCCGAAGAGGCTGACTGCCTGCCTAGCTGCCGAAGAGGCTGACTACCTGTCTAGCTGCCGAAGAGGCTAGCTGTCTAGCTGCCGAAGAGGCTAGCTGTCTGCCTAGCTGCCAAAGAGGCTGACTACCTGCCTAGCTGTTGAAGAGGCTAGCTGCTGAAGTGGCTGGCTGTCTGCTTGGCCTTTTTGTTGTGGAGTCTGGAGAGAGAAGAAGCAGCACAGTCTCCTAGCTAAAGCCGTGCCCCATCTGCCCAACGAACAACATACTGTAATTAGAGAATTACGTTGCAAGGATCTCTCGTTCATTTCTTAGTTCTGGGCAATTTCACACCCAAAAGGGGTCTCAGCTTTATTTTCTTTGGAGTTTTTCTAACCATTGACCCCCTGGTCATGTTGTTTTGTGTGGTATTTATACTGTGGTATTGTCCTGTTCAACATTATATATACAAAAGTATGTGGACACCCCTTAAAATTTGTGGATTCAGCTATTTCAGCCACACCCGTTGCTGACAGGTGTATAAAATCGAGCACACAGAACACAGACATGCAATCCCCATAGACAAACATTGGCAGTAGAATGGCCTTACTGAAGAGCTCAGTGACTTTCAACGTGGTACCGTCATAGGATGCCACCTTTCCAACAAGTCAGTTCGTAAAATTTCTGCCCTGCTAGAGCTGCCCCGGTCAACTGTAAGTTCTGTTATCGTGAAGTGGAAACGTCTAGGAGCAACAACGGCTCAGCCGCGAAGTGGTAGGCCACACAAGCTCACAGAACGGGACTACGGACTGCTGAAGCACGTAAGACTCATCTGTCCTCGGTTGCAACACTCACTACCGAGTTCCAAACTGCCTCTGGAAGCAACGTCAGCACATGGACTGTTCGTCGGGAGCGTCATGAAATGGGTTTCCATGGCCGAGCAGCCGCACACAAGCCTAACATCACCATGCGCAATGCGAAGCGTCGGCTGGAGTGGAGTAAAGCTTGCCCACATTGGACTCTGGAGCCGTGGAAACACGTTCTCTGGAGTGATGAATCACGCTTCATTATCTGGCAGTCTGACAGGCGAATCTGGGTTTGGCAGATGCCAGGAGAACTCTACCTGCCCCAATGCAGAGTGTCAACTGTAACGTTTGGTGGAGGAGAAATAGTGGTCTGGGACTGTTTTTCATGGTTTGGGCCCCTTAGTTTCAGTGAAGGGAAATATTAACGCTGCAGCATACAATGACATTCTAGACTATTCTGTGCTTCCAACTTTGTGTCAACACTTTGGGGCCCTTTCCTGTTTCAGCATGACAATGCCTCTGTGCACAAAGTGAGGTCCATATAGAAAAGGTTTGTCGAGATCAGTGTGGAAGATCTTGACTGGCATGCTCAGAGCCCTGACCTCAACCCCATCGAACACCTTTGGAATGAATTGGAACGTCGACTCCAAGCCAGGCCTAATCACCCAACATCAGTGCCCGACCTCGCTAATGCCCTTTTGCTGAATGGAAGCAAGTCCCTGCAGCAATGTTCCAACATCTAGTGGAAAGCCTTCCTAGAAGAGTGGAGGCTGTTATAGCAGCAAAGGTGGACCAACTCCATATTAATGCCCATAATTTTTGAATGAGATGTTTTATGAGCAGGTGCACACATACTTTTGTACATGTAGTGTATATAGTCAAAGGCCACAGGGACTGTTGGATGTTTTATCATTGCAAATGGAAGCCAGGAATTGTCTATCTCTATAGGTAATGGATGGCACCTGGATAGTGTGCATTACATAGGAAGGATATGCATACACCCTTATGACAAGTGTTACAATACATTATAACCGTAATGTAATGCATTATACCTACAGAGGGACTTGATTAGAGCCATCATACTTGTCCTCCCATACGTTAGTAGAGGATGTTGGCATGGGCTATGTGGTCAGCTTGAGGCTGGTGAAATTGTGGTCTCTGCACGTTGGCTGGTTCTCTTGGCTGGTTGTCTATAGAGGCTTGCTTGCTCTGGATGCTGGTTTGCTCTGGATGCTGGTTTACTCTGGATGCTGGTTTACTCTGGATGCTAGTTTACTCTGGAAGCTGGTTTACTCTGGAAGCTGGTTTACTCTGGATGCTGGTTTATTCTGGAAACTGGTTTACTCTGGATGCTGATTTACTATGGATGCTGGTTTACTCTGGATGCTGGTTTATTCTGGAAACTGGTTTACTCTGGATGCTGGTTTACTCTGGAAGCTGGTTTACTATGGATGCTGGTTTACTCTGGATGCTGGTTTATTCTGGAAACTGGTTTACTCTGGATGCTGGTTTACTCTGGAAACTGGTTTACTCTGGATGCTGGTTTACTCTGGATGCTGATTTACTATGGATGCTGGTTTACTCTGGATGCTGGTTTATTCTGGAAACTGGTTTACTCTGGATGCTGGTCTACTCTGGAAACTGGTTTACTCTGGATGCTGGTTTACTCTGGATGCTGGTTTACTCTGGAAACTGGTTTACTATGGATGCTGGTTTACTCTGGATGCTGGTTTACTCTGGAAACTGGTTTGCTCTGGATGCTGGTTTACTCTGGAAACTGGTTTACTCTGGATGCTGGTTTACTCTGGAAACTGGTTTACTCTGGATGATGGTTTACTCTGGATGCTGGTTTACTCTGGAAACTGGTTTACTCTGGATGCTGGTTTACTCTGGATGCTGGTTTACTCTAGAATCTGCCTGGTTCTCAAGGCTTAAGGGCTGTGGAGGCTTGGTTTCTCTGGAGGCTTGCTGACTGAGGAGGACTGGTTTCTCTGGAGGCTTGCTGACTGAGGAGGATTGGTTTCTCTGGAGGTTTGCTGACTGAGGAGGACTGGTTTCTCTGGAGGCTTGCTGACTGAGGGGGATTGGTTTCTCTGGAGGTTTGCTGACTGAGGAGGATTGGTTTCTCTGGAGGCGTAGTTGCTGGTTGGATGTGCATTTTTGACGATGGTAATTTTAAATGCAATGACAGTCCTTCGTTCTTTGGCATGCTCATGTCTGACTATGGGAGAGTGGGCGTCATGTTGGTTACTGTTACGCTCTGCACAGTGGATGAGGACCTGGCAGCTCATGTTGGTTACTGTTCCGCTCTGCACAGTGGATGAGGACCTGGCAGCTCATGTTGGTTACTGTTACGCTCTGCACAGTGGATGAGGACCTGGCAGCTCATGTTGGTTACTGTTACGCTCTGCACAGTGGATGAGGACATGGCAGCTCATGTTGGTTACTGTTACGCTCTGCACAGTGGATGAGGACCTGGCAGCTCATGTTGGTTACTGTTACGCTCTGCACAGTGGATGAGGACCTGGCAGCTCATGTTGGTTACTGTTCCGCTCTGCACAGTGGATGAGGACCTGGCAGCTCATGTTGGTTACTGTTACGCTCTGCACAGTGGATGAGGACATGGCAGCTCATGTTGGTTACTGTTACACTCTGCACAGTGGATGAGGACCTGGCAGCTCATGTTGGTTACTGTTCCGCTCTGCACAGTGGATGAGGACCTGGCAGCTCATGTTGGTTACTGTTACGCTCTGCACAGTGGATGAGGACATGGCAGCTCATGTTGGTTACTGTTACACTCTGCACAGTGGATGAGGACCTGGCAGCTCATGTTGGTTACTGTTCCGCTCTGCACAGTGGATGAGGACCTGGCAGCTCATGTTGGTTACTGTTACGCTCTGCACAGTGGATGAGGACCTGGCAGCTCATGTTGGTTACTGTTACGCTCTGCACAGTGGATGAGGACCTGGCAGCTCATGTTGGTTACTGTTCCGCTCTGCACAGTGGATGAGGACCTGGCAGCTCATGTTGGTTACTGTTACACGCTGCACAGTGGATGAGGACCTGGCAGCTCATGTTGGTTACTGTTCCGCTCTGCACAGTGGATGAGGACCTGGCAGCTCATGTTGGTTACTGTTACGCTCTGCACAGTGGATGAGGACCTGGCAGCTCATGTTGGTTACTGTTACACGCTGCACAGTGGATGAGGACCTGGCAGCTCATGTTGGTTACTGTTACGCTCTGCACAGTGGATGAGGACCTGGCAGCTCATGTTGGTTACTGTTACACGCTGCACAGTGGATGAGGACCTGGCAGCTCATGTTGGTTACTGTTCCGCTCTGCACAGTGGATGAGGACCTGGCAGCTCATGTTGGTTACTGTTACACGCTGCACAGTGGATGAGGACCTGGCAGCTCATGTTGGTTACTGTTACACGCTGCACAGTGGATGAGGACCTGGCAGCTCATGTTGGTTACTGTTACACTCTGCACAGTGGATGAGGACCTGGCAGCTCATGTTGGTTACTGTTACACGCTGCACAGTGGATGAGGACCTGGCAGCTCATGTTGGTTACTGTTCTGCTCTGCACAGTGGATGAGGACCTGGCAGCTCATGTTGGTTACTGTTACACGCTGCACAGTGGATGAGGACCTGGCAGCTCATGTTGGTTACTGTTCCGCTCTGCACAGTGGATGAGGACCTGGCAGCTCATGTTGGTTACTGTTCCGCTCTGCACAGTGGATGAGGACCTGGCAGCTCATGTTGGTTACTGTTACACGCTGCACAGTGGATGAGGACCTGGCAGCTCATGGCTTGATGGCATGTGGAGGCGCAGCATCTAAAGCATATGTAATTTTCCTTGAGGAAATATTTATGATCCTCCAGAGGCCTCTGCCTAAACCCTGTTCACCTTGAGAGGGGGGTGTTTGTGGATGGGACAATCTGTGAGAGATTACTGCTTTTTGAGGTCGTTTCGGTTCGATTTAAAAAAAAAAAATATCACGGTTTTCAATTTTGGTTTCGATTATTTGGGTTGAATGCTGTAACGACACTGAATAAAACAATGAATAAAAGTCCCATGATGGTAGTGACTGCCCATTACTGCTTATCACTTATTAACCATAATTTATTCACATTGTTTTAATAAAATATTACATGTGTTTTATTTGATGCCTTTATTATTTAATTCCAAGTCATCAACTCATCTCTATAGAGCTGCTGCCTACGCTGTCTGACAAAATCACTATTTTGTAGTTTTTCAAAGTAAATGAGGCAATACTTCTATGAATACCAACTATCAATAACTTAGATCATGTATTATCAGGTGGAGATACCTGATACCCGTCATGGTCGCTCATTCTTCTGTCTCTTCCATAGCAGGTGTAAAAGAAACACAGACGGGACAAGTAGATGTGCAATTGATTATGGTCATTGTAGTTCATTAACAAGTTTTATGCACCAAACTATGTAAAATATTGGCCTGTTGGAAACTACAACTCCCTACAACATCACACAGTTCAGGCTGGATCCGATTTAGCTCTAGAGAAACTGTGCAATGTGGTCATTGAGCTCAGAGGGAAAAAAACCAGAATGAAATGGAATTCAAATAACCGATGTTGGTCAATTAGTTGTTTAAAAGTAAATAACCAACATTTCGGTTAATCGCTCAGCACTACTGTCTACATCCCCAACTACCTCTTGTAGCATGTCTGTATGGGCTGAGTTATCCACCTCTGTCTAGTGTACTGAGATAAAAACATATATCTTTTTTTATTTAACCTTTTTTTAACTAGGCAAGTTGGTTAAGAACAAATTATTATTTACAATGACAGCCTACACCAGCCAAACGCTGGGCCAATTGTGCGCCACCCTATGGGACTCCCAATCACGGCCGGTTGTGATTCAGCCTGAATTCAAACCAGGGTCTGTAGTGACGCCTCTAGCACTGAGATGCAGTGCCTTAGACCACTGCGCCACTCGGGAGCCCAAAGGCCTTCGTGTTTCTGTATCTTGGCGAAGGCGTAGTAAATGTTGAGAGGGCAAAGCTGGGGTCATTGCGTATCCCTGCTTCGTTACGGATGAGTGAACATGACAATGAAAAAGGTGGAAAGCCAGTAGAATGCCTTTGCTTGTAGCGTGATCCTTGTGATATCATTTTCTCTTGGAGGCTGATGGGGAGCCTTTCAACGATGGGATTGATCCCGCAGTGTCGAGGTAGGAAGACCAGTTAAGTATTCCGCCGCTTTGGCTGCTTCCACTTCTAACATCAGGTCTCCAAGCTCTCGAAGTCTCTGATGGTCTGTGCTTGAAATCCTCTGGAAGTTGTCGATGTTGAAGAAGAGAGCTGCCTCGATCCCCTCTGGAGCGCCGTAGCACTGGGTACTAACCGTATTCTTTTGGCATGTTCTGAAGACTTGGGGTCAAGCCACTTAGACAGCAGGTCGAGCACTTCACTGAGTTTCAGATCTAGTCCTTCAGTGGCATTGCAGAAGGTAGACTTCCATACCCAATAGTTCTCTGGCTTGTCGTAAAATCTTGTGAGGCTGGCTATCGTAAGGTCACAACGTGTCATGTATTTAGCAAGGTCAAACATGGCAGATGTTTCCTGGAAGGTTCTCTTGAGGGATAAGTGTTTTGTATTGGTAACTGGTGTTGTGGGAAGCCCTCACCTATATTTCACAGAGGAGGATTCTGAGGTTTATCAGCCTGACAGGTGGTTTCAGTTAGACTGACTAGCTGGAGGTGATGGGAAGATTGATCCTTGGGTAAGAGAGTAGAGGGCTTGCAGTATGTTGGGTGAGTAGATGTGTAAAATAAATTATCCCTGATCCAGCTCAGGGCTCCATATATGTATTTGGTTTGCTAGCATGCTAGCTAAGTGGCTAGATGTCAAGATCAAGCTTCTTGTATACAGCAGAAACATTCACCCCCCTCCTGGATCAAGATTAGTCCGAGTATCAGTCTCTTTAACTAACATTCCACTCCTTGACACTCCTTGTCATTGGCAAAGAGACTGGCCTTTTGGCAATCTCAACGTTCAATATGCGCTGGATTAACTGCGGAGTTGCTCATTGGTTGTTGGAAATAACAATAATATTTTCCATGGCAACATGTGAAGCCTCGAAAATAACATTTGCACTTATTATGAAGTCATAAACAAACATTTAGCTGTTAGCTAAGTAAGTTGTTGTGTTTTGGGGCTTGTCTATATGTATATACTGTATTCTATTCTCCTGTATTTTAGTCAATGACACTGCGACATTGCTCGTCCTAATATTTATATATTACTTAATTCCATTATTTTTCTTTTAGATTTGAGTATTGTTGTGAATTGTTAGATACTACTGCACTGTTGGAGCATCTGCTAAATATGTGTATATTACCAATAACATTTGATTTGATTTGAAAATCTAAGCAAATAAGTTTTGTGGTTGAAATTGCAGTATGTATTTAGTTTGAGAATTTAGACTTGAGGTAGCAACTTTTGACAGACTGGTTTCGTCTGGAGAAACAAAAAATGGCTGCTTAGCAACAGGATACCAATGTGTTCTGTGGAGAGAGAAAAAAGTGATAGTTCCAATATTTACATAATCGTTGTGATTGGAGGATAGCTGTGAGGGTGATTGAATCGAGATCAAATCCAGTGTTCTCCTTGAGCTCATTGATGATAGAATGTTCATATTTGAAGATGGAAGAAAGGCCCGTCTCTTTGGCACATGACTTGGAGTACATGCAGAGGATTAGCTAAAGAGACTGGTACCCAATCTAGATCAAGATCCCTGCTGCCTAAATTGTTTTGTGCATATGTATATATATATAATTTTGATGTCTTCACTATTATTCTAAAATGTAGCAAGTAGTAAAAATAAACAAAACCCTTGAATGAGTAGGTGTGTAGTCCTCCCCTAACCCGGATGACGCTGGGCCAATTGTGCGCCACTCTATGGGACTCCCGATCACAGCCGGTTGTGGTACAGCCCGGGATCAAACCAGGGTCTGTAGTGACACCTCTAGCACTGCAATGCATTGCCTTAGACCGCTGGGCCACTTGGGAGGCCCTTCTTGACATATATTTTCCAGCAGATTCATGTCAAAACATGAACTCGGCCACTCAGGAACATTCACTGTCTTCTTGGAAATCAACTCCAGCTGAAATGGTGAATTCTTCTCTCAGTGTCTGGTGGAAAGCAGACTGAACACTATTACTGCACACAGTGAGTCCATGCAACTTACCATATGACTTGTTAATGCTAATTTTTCCTCCTGAATTGATTTAGGTTTGCCATAATAAAGGGGTTGAATACTTATTGACTAAAGACATTTCAGCTTTTCATTTTATGTTCATTTGTAAAAAATTAGTAGTAGAAAAAAAAACATTCCTCTTTGTCATTATCGGGTATTGTGTGTAGACCAGTGTCCCAAAAAATCTCAATTTAATCCATTTTAAATTCAGTCTGTAACACAACAAAATGTAGAAATAAGTCAAGGGGTGTGAATACTTTCTGAAGGCACTGTATATGTAAAAGTATCATGAAAGTTTGGCTACATTTTCTGGCGCCTCCCTCCAGCATCGGTCTGAACATGAGAGGCTGTAGTCAATATGCATAGTCTATCAGCTACAGGATCATTATTTAGGAACATTTACATACACTTATGTTTTTCTTAACAGATAGTGTTTTTCTTAACAGATCGTGTTTTTCTTAACAGATCGTGTTTTTCTTAACAGATAGTGTTTTTCTTAACAGATAGTGGCCTCTGTGCCCTGGCAGATGGCCTCTGTGCCCTGGCAGATGGCCTCTGTGCCCTGGCAGATTGGGCACCTCTGATGGCTTTAGCTTAATGCAAGTGCCCTTTTGAAAGTCACCCAATAATGTGTCCTAAAGAGGTGCTAGTATATTCAATGACCAGAGCCCAGGAGAAAATAAATCTTAATCATTTGGCAAGAAAGTCTACCTTGCTGGCATCTGACTGAACAAGCTTCTGGACTTAATGGTCCTACCCCCCCAATTAACGGCTCACAAAATGGATCTGCAGTGAGGAGCTCAGTGAGGAGCTTAGTGACTGATTTATAAACCAACCATTCATCCATTCTTCTACCCACAGTCCAATAACATAAAGGAATGCCACCAGCTTTGAGAAAAACACAAGCGTAGGACCAGGACCTACATGGGAAAAATGGCCACAACATTGAGACATCTGTAACTCTTTATTTGAAGGGTTATGACGTCTTTAATTTCAGTGCTTTTCATATACCAATTGGGTAAATGTGAGACAACTAGGGGTTAATCCGATATCTGACTGGACATTGTGGGCATTGATGTAGCGCACATGTCACAGTCCTATAATACTATACATAGGTAATCTTCCTGATGGCTTGACAAAAGGAAAAATACTTGTTAAATCTGTTATTGGCAGCCGCTAGTAAGAAGGAGATTACCCGTAAGTGGTTGTTGACTACATCTCCCATGTCGCTCAGTGGATATATGCACTGTTAATTATGTACCAAAGAATAGACTGTATGGAATGATCAGAGCGGTGTGTGTCAAAGTGTCAGAGCGGTATGGGAAGAAATGTGTAGCTTTATATTGGTATGGGTTGAAATGGGTAGCTTTATATTGTATGGGAAGAAATGGGTAGCTTTATATTGGTATGGGAAGAAATGTGTTGCTTTATATTGGTATGGGAAGAAATGGGTAGCTTTATATTGTATGGGAAGAAATGGGTAGCTTTATATTGGTATGGGAAGAAATGTGTTGCTTTATATTGGTATGGGAAGAAATGGGTTGCTTTATATTGGTATGTGGAGAAATGTGTTGCTTTATATTGGTATGGGGAGAAATTGGTAGCTTTATATTGGTATGGGAAGAAATGTGTTGCTTTATATTGGTATGGGAAGAAATGTGTTGCTTTATATTGGTATGGGAATAAATGGTTTGCTTTATATTGGTATGTGGAGAAATGTGTTGCTTTATATTGGTATGGGGAGAAATGGGTAGCTTTATATTGGTATGGGAAGAAATGTGTTGCTTTATATTGGTATGGGAAGAAATGGGTTGCTTTATATTGGTATGTGGAGAAATGTGTTGCTTTATATTGGTATGGGAAGAAATGGGTAGCTTTATATTGGTATGGGTAGAAATGGGTAGCTTTATATTGGTATGGGAAGAAATGGGTAGCTTTATATTGGTATGGGAAGAAATGTGTTGCTTTATATTGGTATGTGGAGAAATGTGTTGTGTATGTGGAGAAATGGGTAGCTTTATATTGGTATAGGAGGAAATGTGTTGCTTTATATTCGTATGGGAAGAAATGGGTAGCTTTATATTGGTATGGGAAGAAATGGGTAGCTTTATATTGGTATGGGTAGCTTTATATTGGTACGGGAAGAAATGGGTAGCTTTATATTGGTATGGGAAGAAATGGGTTGCTATATATTGGTATGGGGAGAAATGGGTAGCTTTATATTGGTATGGGAAGAAATGGGTTGCTATATATTGGTATAGGGAGACATGGGTTGCTATATATTGGTATGGGGAGAAATGGGTTGCTATATATTGGTATGGGGAGAAATGGGTAGCTTTATATTGGTATGGGGAGAAATGGGTAGCTTTATATTGGTATGGGGAGAAATGGGTAGCTTTATATTGGTATGGGGAGAAATGGGTAGCTTTATATTGGTATGTGGAGAAAGGGGTAGCTTTATATTGGTATGTGGAGAAATGGGTTGCTATATATTGGTATGGGGAGAAATGGGTTGCTTTATATTGGTATGGGGAGAAATGGGTTGCTCTATATTGGTATGGGGAGAAATGGGTTGCTCTATATTGGTATGGGGAGAAATGGGTTGCTCTATATTGGTATGGGGAGAAATGGGTAGCTTTATATTGGTATGGGGAGAAATGGGTAGCTTTATATTGGTATGGGAAGAAAGTGGTAGCTTTATATTGGTATGGGGAGAAATTGGTAGCTTTATATTGGTATGGGGAGAAAGGGGTAGCTTTATATTGGTATGGGGAGAAATGGGTTGCTTTATATTGGTATGGGGAGAAAGGGGTAGCTTTATATTGGTATGGGGAGAAAGGGGTAGCTTTATATTGGTATGGGGAGAAAGGGGTAGCTTTATATTGGTATGTGGAGAAATGGGTTGCTATATATTGGTATGGGGAGAAATCGGTTGCTCTATATTGGTATGGGGAGAAATGGGTTGCTCTATATTGGTATGGGGAGAAATGGGTAGCTTTATATTGGTATGGGGAGAAATGGGTAGCTTTATATTGGTATGGGGAGAAATGGGTAGCTTTATATTGGTATGGGGAGAAAGGGGTAGCTTTATATTGGTATGGGGAGAAAGGGGTAGCTTTATATTGGTATGGGGAGAAAGGGGTAGCTTAATATTGGTATGGGGAGAAATTGGTAGCTTTATATTGGTATGTGGAGAAATGGGTTGCTATATATTGGTATGGGGAGAAATGGGTTGCTATATATTGGTATGGGGAGAAATGGGTTGCTCTATATTGGTATGGGGAGAAATGGGTTGCTATATATTGGTATGGGGAGAAATGGGTAGCTTTATATTGGTATGGGGAGAAATGGGTTGCTCTATATTGGTATGGGGAGAAATGGGTTGCTATATATTGGTATGGGGAGAAACGGGTAGCTTTATATTGGTATGGGGAGAAATTGGTAGCTTTATATTGGTATGGGGAGAAACGGGTAGCTTTATATTGGTATGGGGAGAAACGGGTAGCTTTATATTGGTATGGGAAGAAAGGGGTAGCTTTATATTGGTATGGGGAGAAATGGGTTGCTTTATATTGGTATGGGGAGAAATGGGTAGCTTTATATTGGTATAGGAGGAAATGTGTTGCTTTATATTGGTATGGGGAGAAATGGGTTGCTTTATATTGGTATAGGAGGAAATGTGATGCTTTATATTGGTATGGGGAGAAATGGGTAGCTTTATATTGGTATGGGGAGAAATGGGTAGCTTTATATTGGTATAGGGAGACATGGGTAGCTTTATATTGGTATGGGGAGAAACCCCTATATTGTTGTTCAAGAACTTATACTGTTGTTTTTGATGTTGTTGCCTTATTATTTATACTAGCCCTTATGTTGTTGGTTCTATATTGTTGGTAATTTTAGTAACCAATGAAACGCACTTTGTTTGATATTGAAAATATTCATCACTATTAGATATTTTTGAAACTTCTTTTACAATCTCCCCGCTAAATATCATTTAAGGTTTGCACAATATTTTTTTTATATACGAATCTCAACCTCCAGGCATATAATTCTAGTTTATCTGAGTTTGATGTATTTTGTACAAAATGATCTGATAGTTCTGCTATGTCTACATTGTTAATGGCCAATTTGGCGTGTGACCAAAGAGCACCATATTATTACAAAGTGGGGTGTAACTTCCTGGTGCTTTGTAGGGAAAGGGAAAGTGGGATACCTAGTCAGTTGTCCAACTGAATGTATTCAACTGAAATGTGTCTTCCGCGTTTAACCCAATCCCTTTGTTCTGCTGTAGCACTTGTGCATTCCTGCGTTTGGCAGCTATTCCCTGTTTCTACTGACGGCCTTTTAACACAAACCTGTTGGGGATTTCCTGTCATTAACAATTAACTACACACACACACACACACACACACACACACACACACACACACACACACACACACACACACACACACACACACACACACACAGGTGCATGCACACTCACAACACACACACACATACTCCCCAAGATCCTTTTAGGATGCAGGTAGAGTTGGATTTTTATTATGTTGGTCCTTTTCTGTCTTCCAGTTATCTCATCCATCTTCCCGACCCAGCTGTAGGACCTAAACATACCTAGCATATTCCTATGACATTGTCAGTCGCAGCTTGGGTAATGAAATGGATGCGAGGCGTCCTGACCGTTGGCATTGAGAATGTATCGGTGTTGTGATGATGGGAAAAGATGCTCTTGATTATTATTCTTCAAAGGTCCTATACACACCTTTACTGAATGGCTTCTATTCTATGGTATATATCATCTACAGAGACACCGTAACAACTCTCTGATGGTGCGTACCTTAATCCTTGACAACTCTCTGATGGTGCGTACCTTAATCCTTAACAACTCTCTGATGGTGCGTACCTTAATCCGTAACAACTCTCTGATGGTGCGTACCTTAATCCTTAACAACTCTCTGATGGTGCGTACCTTAATCCTTAACAACTCTCTGATGGTGCGTACCTTAATCCTTAACAACTCTCTGATGGTGCGTACCTTAATCCTTAACAACTCTCTGATGGTGCGTACCTTAATCCTTAACAACTCTCTGATGGTGCGTACCTTAATCCGTAACAACTCTCTGATGGTGCGTACCTTAATCCGTAACAACTCTCTGATGGTGCGTACCTTAATCCTTGACAACTCTCTGATGGTGCGTACCTTAATCCTTAACAACTCTCTGATGGTGCGTACCTTAATCCTTAACAACTCTCTGATGGTGCGTACCTTAATCCTTAACAACTCTCTGATGGTGCGTACCTTAATCCGTAACAACTCTCTGATGGTGCGTACCTTAATCCTTAACAACTCTCTGATGGTGCGTACCTTAATCCTTAACAACTCTCTGATGGTGCGTACCTTAATCCTTGACAGTCTTCGCCCATAGAAACACATTGAATAACACATTCATACATGGAAAAAACAGGGTGTCAAAAAACAGTTGGTTTTAAAGTGTTTGTCCTTTATCTGAGAGGGAGAAGAAAGATCAGGGAAATATTTATCCTATGTCTGAGAGGGAGAAGAAAGATCAGGGAAATATTTATCCTATATCTGAGAGGGAGAAGAAAGATCAGGGAAATATTTATCCTATATCTGAGAGGGAGAAGAAAGATCAGGGAAATATTTACAATATGTTTTTTTTTTGCCATATCTAACTAGAGGTCGACCGATTAATCGGAATGGCCGATTAATTAGGGCCGATTTCAAGTTTTCATAACACTCGGAAATCGCTAACCCCTTTTTTAGGCACTGAACTACTAATATATACACTGAGTCTACAAAACATTATGAACACCTGCTCTTTCCATGACATAGACTGACCAGGTGAAAGCTATGATCCCTTATTAAAGGTCAGCTGTAAAATTCACTTCAATCAGTGTAGATGAAGGGGAGGAGACAGGTTAAAGAAGGATTTTTAAGCCTTGAGACATGGATTGTGTATCTGTGCCATTCAGAGGGTGAATGGGCAAGACATAAGATTTAAGTGCCTTTGAACAGGGTATGGTAGAAGTTGCCAGGCACACCGGTTTGAGTGTGTCAAGAACTGCAATGCTGCTGGTTACTACAGTTGAAGTCGGAAGTTTACATACACCTTAGCCAAATACATTTAAACTCAATTTTCACAATTCCTGACATTTAATCCTAGTAAAAATTCCCTGTCTAAGGTCAGTTAGGATCCATACTTTATTTTAAGAATGTGAAATGTCAGAATAATAGTAGAGAGAATGATTTATTTCAGCTTTTATTTCTTTCATCACATTCCCAGTGGTTCAGAAGTTTACATACACTTAGTATATACAATTAGTATTTGGTAGCATTGCCTTTAAATTGTTTAACTTGGGTTAAACGTTTTGGGAAACCTTCCACAAGCTTCCCACAATAAGTTGGGTGAATTTTTTGGCCCATTCCTCCTGACAGAGCTGGTGTAACTGAGTCAGGTTTGCAGGCCTCCTTGTTCGCACACGCTTTTTCAGTTCTGCCCACACATTTTCTATTGGATTGAGGTCAGGGCTTTGTGATGGCCACTCTAATACATTGACTTTGTTGTCCTTAAGCCATTTTGCCAAAACTTTGGAAGTATGCTTGGGGTCATTGTCCATTTTTAAGACCCATTTACGACCAAGCTTTATCTTCCTGACTGATGTCTTGAGATGTTGCTTCAATATATCCACATAATTTTCCTGCCTCATGATGCCATCTATTTTGTGAAGTGCACCAGTCCCTCCTACAGCAAAGCACCCCCACAACATGATGCTGCCAACCCCGTGCTTCACGGTTGGGATGGTGTTCTTTGGCTTGCAAGCCTCCCCCTTTTCCCTCCAAACATAACGATGGTCATTATGTCCAAACAGTTCTATTTTTGGCCTTGAAATACATCCACAGGTACACCTCCAATTGACTCAAATGATGTCAATTAGCCTATCAGAAGCTTCTAAAGCCATGACATACTTTTCTGGAATGTTCCAAGCTGTTGAAAGGCACAGTCAACTTATTGTATGCTAACTTCTGACCCACTGGAATTGTGACACAGTGAATTACAAGTGAAATGATCTGTCTGTAAACAATTGTTGGAAAAATTACTTGTGTCATGCACAAAGTAGATGTCCTAACCGACTTGCCAAAACTATACTTTGTTAACAAGAAATGTGTGGAGTGGTTGAAAAACCAGTTTTAATGACTCCAACCTAAGTGTATGTAAACTTCCGACTTCAACTGTATATTGTTCAGTTCATTTACTACAAAAGTGGAAATGTGTCTTCTGCCTACCCCATTCTCCCCTATAGACCTACACATGCAGTCACATCCAAAATCATACCCCATTCTCCCCTATAGACCAGTACATGCAGTCACATCCAGAATCATACCCTATTCTCTCCTATAGACCTATACATACAGTCACATCCAGAATCATACCCTATTCTCCCCTGTAGACCTACACATGCAGTCACATCCAGAATCATACCCTATTCTCCCCTATAGACCTATACATGCAGTCACATCCAGAATCATACCCTATTCTCCCCTATAGACCTACACATGCAGTCACATCCAGAATCATACCCCATTCTCCCCTATAGACCTACACATGCAGTCACATCCAGAATCATACCCCATTCTCCCCTATAGACCTACACATGCAGTCACATCCAGAATCATACCCCATTCTCCCCTATAGACCTACACATGCAGTCACATCCAGAATCATACCCCATTCTCTCGGGTAGACCCACACATGCAGTCACATCCAGAATCATACCCTATTCTCCCCTGTAGACCCACACATGCAGTCACATCCAGAATCATACCCCATTCTCTTGGGTAGACCCACACATGCAGTCACATCCAGAATCATACCCCATTCTCCCCTATAGACCTACACATGCAGTCACATCCAGAATCATACCCCATTCTCTCGGGTAGACCTACACAAGCAGTCACATCCAGAATCATACCCCATTCTCTTGGGTAGACCTACACATGCAGTCACATCCAGAATCATACCCCATTCTCTTGGGTAGACCTACACATGCAGTCATATCCAGAGTGCGTAACGCCCGCTCGATGTCCGCATCCAGCTCCCACACCACCGGTGCCACCAGGCAAGAGGCCGGAAGTATGGGACTGTGATGCATGGACCGCTCCTCTGTGTCATACATCCGGGACAGTACGTCTGCCTTAGCGTTCTGGGAACCTGGTCTGTAGGACAGAGTGAAAACAAAACGGGTAAAGAACATGGCCCACCTTGCCTGGCGAGGGTTCAGTCTCCTTGCCTCCCTGCCGCGGTGGTCAGTCCAGATGAGGAAAGGGTGTTTAGCCCCCTCAAGCCAATGTCTCCACGCCTTCAGAGCCTTGACAACAGCCAACAGCTCTCGGTCCTCCACATCATAGTTTCGCTCCGCCGGGCTGAGCTTCTTCGAAAAGAAAGCACAGGGGCGGAGCTTTGGTGGCGTGTTCGAGCGCTGAGAGAGCACGGCTCCTATCCCAGCCTCGGAAGCGTCCACCTCCACTATGAACGCCAAAGAGGGATCCGGATGAGCCAGCACGGGAGCCGAGGTAAACAGAGCCTTCAGGTGACCAAAAGCCCTGTCCGCCTCAGCCGACCACTGCAGCTGCACCAGTCCCCCCTTCAGCAGTGAGGTAATGGGAGCTGCTACCTGACCAAAACCCCGGATAAACTTCCAGTAGTAGTTGGCAAACCCCAGAAACCGCTGCACTTCCTTTACCGTGATGGGAGTCGGCCAATTACGCACGGCTGAAATGCGGTCGCTCTCCATCTCCACCCCTGAAGTGGAATTGCGGTACCCTAGGAAGGAGACGGACTGTTGGAAGAACAGACATTTCTCAGCCTTGACGTACAGGTCATGCTCCAACACGCGACCAAGCGCCTTGCACACCAGGGACACATGCTCGGCGCGTGTAGCGGAGTATATCAGAATGTCGTCGATATACACCACAACACCCTGCGCGTGCAGGTCCCTGAAAATCTCGTCAACAAAGGCCTGGAAGACTGATGGAGCATTCATCAACCCGTACGACATGACGAGGTACTCATAGTTACGATAGATTGCCTTAGTTTTTCTGTTAATTACCAAAATTACTGAAGATTCTGATAACTTTAGTAAACTACTGGTAGCTTTGCAACCCTATCTAAGATCTTTCCCAATGTGTTCTTCAATCTCATTAAACATTTTAGAAAAATGCCTCAGTATCCTCGCAGGGGGAGGGTGCACAAAGTATTGAAAACAGGCGTGCCAATCATTTTGGCACCTATCTTTTAATATTTCTTGTATTACTTGTTAAACTAAATATTTTTCTCGAAGCAATTGTATTAGTATAAAAGTCAATAATTCTTCCGCCCCTAAAAATGCAATATAGCTCAGTATTTGTTTTATAGTCTTTTTGCCCATAATGTTTATCAAGAGTGCCAATCATTTTGGAGGTGACTGTACATGTATGCAGAGAGAGATAGGGGTCAGAGCCAGGGTCAGCCACTGTGTAACTAACAAAATAATGCCCCCATCCACAGGATGGGGGCACAGGATGGGGGCATCGTCATGCTATGGGGGAATAGCCATGGTAGCCTAAATAATGGCCTGCCCAGCATTTTTATACATGACCCTAAGCATGATGGGATTTTAATTGCTTAATTAACTCAGGTACCACACCTGTGTGTGTGGAAGCTCCTGCTTTCAATATACTTTGTATCGCAGTTACCTGTATATAATGGCTCCAGTGGCCTGTACTGCTCACTACAATTATTAGTCTTGCCTTTGACATGTTCATAATAAAGGAATAATAATGTTTTTAACTTTTATAACGCTTTTTATGACATAAAGAATCTCAAAGAAAGCACTCCAATTGAGTGCTTACAGGTTAGCTGTAAAGTGAAGTCAGTGTTTATTGAGCTTGTTGGTCCCATGTGTTGGTGTTATGTACATTGTGTGAGACACCACATCCAGTAGCTAGCATCGAGACAACTGTATTTGTGTAATGTTATTTATTGGTGAGTAGCTGAGGGAGATGTGGCCTTGGTGCTTCATCCTGAAAACACCTCTTCTGTCTGTCTGTGTACACATCCAGTGTAAGAGATTTCAATGGTGTTGACTGAGCTGAACCTGCAGAGCCAAAGCTAACAGAGGCATGCAGGCAGCAGAGATGTGTGTGTGTACAGCCTGTCCTGTTCCCTGAGTCAGAGCCCCTGAGTCAGAGCCCCCCTTCACATCACTGAGGCTATTTTGGTTTGTGTAGTGTGGATGGATGCTGCTCGTTTGAAATTGGTTTTGCTTTTTACCTCATAAGGAAAGCTGGCTTCGTCCACAGCCGCTCCTCTCCAAAAAGTGTGTCCTCGTGCGTGTGCGTGAGCAGAATCAGCTCCCTGTACACCTCTTGGAGTTTTGGGTTTCACAGGAATTAAAATGTATATGTACAGCATGTGTACACTATAATAACAAAATAATGATCAACTGGATTCAGATACTATATATACTGTTTATACAGTTTTCCACCACAAAACACAAAGAACATGACCAACATTTCTAGAACCAAGATCACCTGCTTTCATACTATGATTTGACTATTAGATGATCAATGTTTGTTTTAAAAAATATATATATTTAAAAGGAATAGTTTCACTACAGTCAAATGACAGTTAAGTTCACGTAACAAGGTTGACCTTAAAATTAGGGAATTTTGGGGTTAAGTGGGTTAAAATCTTTCCCGAAATCACAGAGGGACATGTCAAAATGCTGAATCTTGGCACTTTTATCAAGTCTTTATTTATACTGAATATCAGATTAATGGAATTTTTCATCTGGTCTATATTAAAGGGCACTTCATTTAATATAACTGCCTTTTAAAATTCAATATTGGTGAACAATTCCTATTTAAAATATCAAAGACACTCATTTCGTGGAACAACCCAGGGACCAAAGCCTAAAGATTATTGCAGTAAGGAAATTTCCAGAAGAAAACAGTGTTCAAAATGGAGTTTGAGTGAGATTGGATTCTGTTCTTGGCAGGAAGGCAGAGAGGCTTGCTGGCACACGGAACAATGTCTAAATATTAGTCACATTTTTCACTTGATGGATTTAACTGCAGTGTATTGTCCTGCAGTCTGGCTTCGGATACCAAGCTGTCGAGAAATTTAAAAAGGCACAGCCACAGAGTTTCAGCAAATTAACTTTATTGGCACAAAGGGTCTTGTATCTGTCAAGGGGAATAGAACTTGGATACGAGATGTTTTGATATAGTATGTACATGCAGCAATGCATCTGCCACAGTGTTTCTCCATTAACCTGCAAAGCATTAAATTACTCTGTAATATTTTCCCCTTTTTCTTACGGCTTTATAAATCATGCAGCATACTCAGTCTTCATCCCAAATGCCACACTATTAGTAGTGATGGGGGGAAAATAAATAGTTACATATCGCGATATTATTTTGAACGATATTATGTTGATACTTTGACTCCAAGTATCGATCCTGTAAAAAAATATAAAATAAATGCAATGCTGTACCTGCGTGAAAACTAACTGGAATAGTCAGACATGTTTTTATCACTTTTATTGCCATGGCTGATCAAAACGTATTTTCTCATGTGCTCTCTTTTTTTTGTCTGCGGCAGACATATGGAGCAACAGGGTAGCCTAGTGGTTAGAACGTTGGACTAGTAACCGAAAGGTTGCAAGATCGAATCCCCGAGCTGACAAGTTATAAATCTGTCGTTGTGCCCCTGAACAAGGCAGTTAACCCACTGTTCCTAGGCCGTCATTGTAAATAAGAATTTGTTCTTAACTGACTAGTTGAATAAAGGTTAAATAAAGGTTGAATCAAGGTAGAGCAGTCAAATCAAGCAACCAAGTATCATGATAATATAGTATTGTGAGGTCCCTGGTAATTCCCAGCCCTACTACAAAGTGCACTACTATTGACCCAGAGCCCTAATTTCTATTCTCTACAAAGTGGGCCCTGGTCAAAAGTAGTGCACTATATAGGGAATATGATGTCATTTGGAACGCACACCAATCATTAGTATAGATAAAATCCAAATAGTCTAATGGCAACCAGGTTTTTCTCAAGTCACGTTGTTATTACAACAATCCCAGGGAAAGTTAAGGGGGGGGGGCTGAAAATGTGTATTTGATTTATAGCATAGCTTGAGTTCATGTCAAACTATCTAGTTTACAGGAGCGCC
This sequence comes from Salvelinus namaycush, assembly GCF_016432855.1. Lineage (NCBI taxonomy): Eukaryota > Metazoa > Chordata > Actinopteri > Salmoniformes > Salmonidae > Salvelinus > Salvelinus namaycush. The sequence goes on along the minus strand of NW_024057723.1, from coordinate 42,930 downwards.
TGCAGCATCTGGTAGTGGGAACATCTCTGTATCAAATAGACACATTGTTACACCTCCTCGTGATTCTGGCTTTCTCTCTCTTTGTCTCTCTCTTTTTCTCACTCTCTCTCCCATCTTTCGCTGTCTCTTTCTCTCTGCCTCTGCCTCTGTCTCTCACTCTGTCTCTCTCTGCCTCTCTCTCTCTGTCTCTTTCTCTCTGCCTCTGTCTCTCACTCTGTCTCTCTCTGCCTCTCTCTCGCTGTCTCTTTCTCTCTGCCTCTGTCTCTCACTCTGTCTCTCTCTGCCTCTCTCTCTCTCTGTTAAAGCGCCAATCATTTACTAATATAAATGAATAATATACCTTTGTCTGTTGGATTGGATTCAAGTCTGTCTGGATTCTCTGATAAATGATCACATGACAATACTGCATGTAATTAACACTTTCTGATGAGGAGACATGGGGAACAACAGGCCTGTAACACTCCTCTGATGAGGAGACATGGGGAACAACAGGCCTGTAACACTCCTCTGATGAGGAGACATGGTGAACAACAGGCCTGTAACACTCCTCTGATGAGGAGACATGGTGAACAACAGGCCTGTAACACTCCTCTAATGAGGAGACATGGGGAACAACAGGCCTGTAACACTCCTCTGATGAGGAGACATGGTGAACAACAGGCCTGTAACACTCCTCTGATGAGGAGACATGGTGAACAACAGGCCTGTAACACTCCTCTGATGAGGAGACATGGGGAACAACAGGCCTGTAACACTCCTCTGATGAGGAGACATGGTGAACAACAGGCCTGTAACACTCCTCTGATGAGGCGACATGGGGAACAACAGGCCTGTAACACTCCTCTGATGAGACATGGGGAACAACAGGCCTGTAACACTCCTCTGATGAGGCGACATGGGGAACAACAGGCCTGTAACACTCCTCTGATGAGGAGACATGGGGAACAACAGGCCTGTAACACTCCTCTGATGAGGAGACATGGTGAACAACAGGCCTGTAACACTCCTCTGATGAGGAGACATGGTGAACAACAGGCCTGTAACACTCCTCTAATGAGGAGACATGGGGAACAACAGGCCTGTAACACTCCTCTGATGAGGAGACATGGTGAACAACAGGCCTGTAACACTCCTCTGATGAGGAGACATGGTGAACAACAGGCCTGTAACACTCCTCTGATGAGGAGACATGGGGAACAACAGGCCTGTAACACTCCTCTGATGAGGAGACATGGTGAACAACAGGCCTGTAACACTCCTCTGATAAGGAGACATGGGGAACAACAGGCCTGTAACACTCCTCTGATGAGGAGACATGGGGAACAACAGGCCTGTAACACTCCTCTGATGAGGAGACATGAAGAACAACAGGCCTGTAACACTCCTCTGATGAGGAGACATGGGGAACAACAGGCCTGTAACACTCCTCTGATGAGGAGACATGGGGAACAACAGGCCTGTAACACTCCTCTGATGAGACATGGTGAACAACAGGCCTGTAACACTCCTCTGATGAGGAGACATGGGGAACAACAGGCCTGTAACACTCCTCTGATGAGGAGACATGGGGAACAACAGGCCTGTAACACTCCTCTGATGAGGAGACATGGGGAACAACAGGCCTGTAACACTCCTCTGGTGAGGAGACATGGTGAACAACAGGCCTGTAAAACTCCTCTGATGAGGAGACATGGGAACAACAGGCCTGTAACACTCCTCTGATGAGGAGACATGGGGAACAACAGGCCTGTAACACTCCTCTGATGAGACATGGTGAACAACAGGCCTGTAACACTCCTCTGAGGAGACATGGGGAAAAACAGGCCTGTAACACTCCTTTGATGAGGAGACATGGTGAACAACAGGCCTGTAACACTCCTCTGATGAGGAGACATGGTGAACAACAGGCCTGTAACACTCCTCTAATGAGGAGACATGGTGAACAACAGGCCTGTAACACTCCTCTGATGAGGAGACATGGGGAACAACAGGCCTGTAACACTCCTCTGATGAGGAGACATGGGGAACAACAGGCCTGTAACACTCCTCTGATGAGGAGACATGGGGAACAACAGGCCTGTAACACTCCTCTGATGAGGAGACATGGGGAACAACAGGCCTGTAACACTCCTCTGATGAGGAGACATGGGGAACAACAGGCCTGTAACACTCCTCTGATGAGGAGACATGGGGAACAACAGGCCTGTAACACTCCTCTGATGAGGAGACATGGGGAACAACAGGCCTGTAACACTCCTCTGATGAGGAGACATGGGGAACAACAGGCCTGTAACACTCCTCTGATGAGGAGACATGGGGAACAACAGGCCTGTAACACTCCTCTGATGAGGAGACATGGGGAACAACAGGCCTGTAACACTCCTCTGATGAGGAGACATGGGGAACAACAGGCCTGTAACACTCCTCTGATGAGGAGACATGGTGAACAACAGGCCTGTAACACTCCTCTGATGAGGAGACATGGGGAACAACAGGCCTGTAACACTCCTCTGATGAGGAGACATGGGGAACAACAGGCCTGTAACACTCCTCTGATGAGGAGACATGGGGAACAACAGGCCTGTAACACTCCTCTGATGAGGAGACATGGGGAACAACAGGCCTGTAACACTCCTCTGATGAGACATGGGGAACAACAGGCCTGTAACACTCCTCTGATGAGGAGACATGGGGAACAACAGGCCTGTAACACTCCTCTGATGAGGAGACATGGGGAACAACAGGCCTGTAACACTCCTCTGATGAGGAGACATGGGGAACAACAGGCCTGTAACACTCCTCTGATGAGGAGACATGGGGAACAACAGGCCTGTAACACTCCTCTGATGAGGAGACATGGGGAACAACAGGCCTGTAACACTCCTCTGATGAGGAGACATGGGGAACAACAGGCCTGTAACACTCCTCTGATGAGACATGGGGAACAACAGGCCTGTAACACTCCTCTGATGAGGAGACATGGGGAACAACATGCCTGTAACACTCCTCTGATGAGGAGACATGGGGAACAACAGGCCTGTAACACTCCTCTGGTGAGGAGACATGGTGAACAACAGGCCTGTAACACTCCTCTGATGAGGAGACATGGGAACAACAGGCCTGTAACACTCCTCTGATGAGGAGACATGGGGAACAACAGGCCTGTAACACTCCTCTGATGAGACATGGTGAACAACAGGCCTGTAACACTCCTCTGATGAGACATCGGGAAAAACAGGCCTGTAACACTCCTTTGATGAGGAGACATGGTGAACAACAGGCCTGTAACACTCCTCTGATGAGGAGACATGGTGAACAACAGGCCTGTAACACTCCTCTAATGAGGAGACATGGTGAACAACAGGCCTGTAACACTGGGAACAACAGGCCTGTAACACTCCTCTGATGAGGAGACATGGGGAACAACAGGCCTGTAACACTCCTCTGATGAGGAGACATGGGGAACAACAGGCCTGTAACACTCCTCTGATGAGGAGACATGGTGAACAACAGGCCTGTAACACTCCTCTGATGAGACATGGGGAACAACAGGCCTGTAACACTCCTTTGATGAGGAGACATGGTGAACAACAGGCCTGTAACACTCCTCTGATGAGGAGACATGGTGAACAACAGGCCTGTAACACTCCTCTGATGAGGAGACATGGGGAACAACAGGCCTGTAACACTCCTCTGATGAGACATGGTGAACAACAGGCCTGTAACACTCCTCTGATGAGACATGGGGAACAACAGGCCTGTAACACTCCTCTGATGAGGAGACATGGGGAACAACAGGCCTGTAACACTCCTCTGATGAGGAGACATGGGGAACAACAGGCCTGTAACACTCCTCTGATGAGGAGACATGGGGAACAACAGGCCTGTAACACTCCTCTGATGAGGAGACATGGTGAACAACAGGCCTGTAACACTCCTCTGATGAGGAGACATGGGGAACAACAGGCCTGTAACACTCCTCTGATGAGGACACATGGGGAACAACAGGCCTGTAACACTCCTCTGATGAGGAGACATGGGGAACAACAGGCCTGTAACACTCCTCTGATGAGGAGACATGGTGAACAACAGGCCTGTAACACTCCTCTGATGAGGAGACATGGGGAACAACAGGCCTGTAACACTCCTCTGATGAGGAGACATGGTGAACAACAGGCCTGTAACACTCCTCTGATGAGGAGACATGGTGAACAACAGGCCTGTAACACTCCTCTGATGAGGAGACATGGGGAACAACAGGCCTGTAACACTCCTCTGATGAGGAGACATGGTGAACAACAGGCCTGTAACACTCCTCTGATGAGGAGACATGGTGAACAACAGGCCTGTAACACTCCTCTGATGAGGAGACATGGGGAACAACAGGCCTGTAACACTCCTCTGATGAGGAGACATGTTGAACAACAGGCCTGTAACACTCCTCTGATGAGGAGACATGGGGAACAACAGGCCTGTAACACTCCTCTGATGAGACATGGTTGAACAACAGGCCTGTAACACTCCTCTGATGAGGAGACATGGTGAACAACAGGCCTGTAACACTCCTCTGATGAGACATGGTGAACAACAGGCCTGTAACACTCCTCTGAGGAGGAGACGTGGTGAACAAGAGGCCTGTAACACTCCTCTGATGAGACATGAAGAACAACAGGCCTGTAACACTCCTCTGATGAGGAGACATGGGGAACAGCAGGCCTGTAACACTCCTCTGATGAGGAGACATGGTGAACAACAGGCCTGTAACACTCCTCTGATGAGGAGACATGGGGAACAACAGGCCTGTAACACTCCTCTGATGAGGAGACATGGGGAACAACAGGCCTGTAACACTCCTCTGATGAGGAGACATGGGGAACAACAGGCCTGTAACACTCCTCTGATGAGGAGACATGGGGAACAACAGGCCTGTAACACTCCTCTGATGAGGAGACATGGGGAACAACAAGCCTGTAACACTCCTCTGATGAGGAGACATGGTGAACAGCAGGCCTGTAACACTCCTCTGATGAGACATGGTGAACAACAGGCCTGTAACACTCCTCTGATGAGGAGACATGGGGAACAACAGGCCTGTAACACTCCTCTGATGAGGAGACATGGTGAACAACAGGCCTGTAACACTCCTCTGATGAGGAGACATGGTGAACAACAGGCCTGTAACACTCCTCTGGTGAGGAGACATGGTGAACAACAGGCCTGTAACACTCCTCTGATGAGGAGACATGGGGAACAACAGGCCTGTAACACTCCTCTGATGAGACATGGGGAACAACAGGCCTGTAACACTCCTCTGATGAGGAGACATGGGGAACAACAGGCCTGTAACACTCCTCTGATGAGGCGACATGGGGAACAACAGGCCTGTAACACTCCTCTGATGAGGAGACATGGGGAACAACAGGCCTGTAA
>NW_024057723.1:15000-32500 GCF_016432855.1 Salvelinus namaycush | reverse complement strand
AGTAAGTTATACTTAAATTTAACGCCCCCACCAAGCCACGCCTCCAATAATTTCCCAGTGGGTGTTGCCTTTTCGATTGAATCGTAGAGTTACTACCCATGAGCCCATGGGCCATGACCGTATCTGTTAGTGACAGAGACATGATTGTTGAATTCACTCATTTTCAGACCTGTGACCTTCACCAAGTGAGTTCCTAGGTCGAATATTAACATTATAATTGAACCATTGCCTATATCATAAGGCCTCATACAGTGGCCTGAAACATATAGTTTACAGGCCATATCAGGCCTGCAAGTAGGGTTGCAAACTTCCCCAAAGTTTCCCATTTTTCCCCCAGTAATTTCTGGAAAACCTGGGAAATTTAACAGAATTTTGCAACCCTAACCTTTATGCAACCCTAACTGTAATGCTGGCTTGCAAAGTGATGTGTGATTCCTATTGGAATCTAGCCAGCGTTTAAGCAACAGTTGAAATGTGTATTCAGCCTCAACCTGCGTTCGTAATGACTGCCAGAGGGAAGAAACAACCTAAGCCATTTAAACTGGAACAACCTTTTCAGTAGCAGGTGAAACATTATCGGATTAGTTTAGAATTGTGCTATTTATCTTTGTGTTGCTTGACATTTAACCAATCAATCACTCAATGTACATGTAAAAAATAAAAACAAATATTAAAAACAATTCCCCAAACATCTTCCTGCAGTAGAACATGCTGGGGGAAAAAAGTGAAAAGACATCATACCTTTAAAAACATTTAGTTGGTGTGACTTCTCATTTAGTTTTGAATCAGTACCACATTTGAAGTAATAATGACTTTTCATTGACTTTGAGTACAACTTACTAGAAGTATTTGAGTTAAAAATGACTTGGGGTTTACAGTGCTGTGGGGATTGTCTGAGACATGCTACTTGTACAGTAGATGAAACTGAGGAGTATTTCTGTCTGTAATAAAGCTCTTTTGTGTGGAAAAACTCATTCTGATTGGCTGGGCCTGGCTCCCGAGTGGGTGGGTCTGGCTGCATTTATAGTTTTGTTCAGTATATATGCAGACACCTTGGTGACGTACAGTTAAGTGCTAGCACACTATATAACAAAGATCATACTGCCCAGATAATACTGCGCTAGCACACTATATAACAAAGATCATACTGCCCAGATAATACTGTGCTAGCACACTATATAACAAAGATCATACTACCCAGATAATACTGCGCTAGCACACTATATAACAAAGATCATACTGCCCAGATAATACTGTGCTAGCACACTATATAACAAAGATCATACTGCCCAGATAATACTGCGCTAGCACACTATATAACAAAGATCGCACTGCCCAGATAATACTCTGCTAGCACACTATATAATAAAGATCATACTGCCCAGATAATACTGTGCTAGCACACTATATAACAAAGATCATACTGCCCAGATAATACTGTGCTAGCACACTATATAACAAAGATCATACTGCCCAGATAATACTGTGCTAGCACACTATATAACAAAGATCATACTACCCAGATAATACTGTGCTAGCACACTATATAACAAAGATCATACTACCCAGATAATACTTTCCACAAACAGATGCATGGACGCTCAAAGTTGTGATATAATGTAGCTTATTAGAAGGTCAACGGTAAAAATGGATGGATATGTACAGCCCCATAACATATTTTTTTCAGATTTTCGCTCTCAAAATCACACCTTTTTAATAACAATCAAATCAAATATTATTGGTCACGTACACATATTTATCAGATGTTTATCAGATGTAGCAAAATGCTTGTGTTCCAACAGTGCAGAAAAACAACTAAGTCCACAATAATGGTTAAACCACATCAGGAGAGTACGTTTGAGGTCTGGGACAAATCGAAGACATTTTATAAGTTCAATACACGTTTGAATATTGTTGAATTCCGTTTTAAAGGGACATTTCTAAAATGTTCAACTTCATATTCATCACCTCCAGCACCGCCTCAACATCAACATTATGTGAAAATGGGGCGTTTCTATGTTTTGTAGTAAAAAAAAGACAGAGGAAGATAAGTGTTTCCAATGACATCATCAACCAATTAGTAGGCAACGCCTCTGTAACGGGGTGCGTACTGGCGGCAGAGAAGTCAGGCGCAGGAGAGTGATTTAAACGACACTGATTTACAACGGTGTCGTTTAATAAACATAAAAACCACCGTAAACAGAACAATAAATGAATGTGTCAAACAAAACCCGGTATCCACCAGCATAACGTACACAAGCACTACAAGAAACAATTCCGGACAAGGACATGGGGGGGAACAAGACAAAACAAATGGAAAATGAAAGGTGGATCGGCGATGGCTAGAAGGCCGGTGACGTCGACCGCCGAACGCTGCCCGAACTAGGAGAGGGACCGACTTCGGCGGAAGTCGTGACAGCCTCCTCATAATTGGTCAAAATCACACAACGCACACCGATGATGTCATTGGAAACTCTTCTCTTCCTCTGTCTTTTTTACTACAAAACATAGAACTGCGAAATGTTCACATAATGTTGATGTTGAGGTGTTGTTGGAGATGATGAATATGAAGTAGAACATTTTTATAATGTTCCTTTGTCTGCATTCCATTCTCCGCGTCGTAGATTTTATAGAGATAAACTTAAACAAGTGCTCTAGCCTGAGACCTGAAGACATCTTCATTAACCAGCAGTCTTCACAGCGCCCACGTCTCACAAGGCGACAAGCTGCAGTCAGACACTCATTAGGCTCCACTTCCTCTCTGGTCTCTAAAGCGGCTAATGTTTTGAAGTGAATTTTCCGCCCTGCCGCATTAGATGTAGCCGGGCCACACATCCTGTACTCTGTGCTAACCCCTTCACCCGCCTGTCATTTGGTGTGTGTGTTTTTTTTTTTTTAAAGCACTCGTCCTGGCTGACACCGATCACCTGCTGCTGTCACCGTAACCATGGGAGGCCCTTGACAACCTGACACGGTGACGAGATCAAAGCACTGTGATAATCCACCGTACCGTACGGGGGCGAAACCGATTCACCTACGCTCGACACACACACACACACACAGGCCGCGACACTGTGTGTGTGTGTGTGTTAGAGCGTCCATGCGTTTGTATGTGGAGAGCACAGCTGTACTCCCACCAGCAGATAGATGGATCCTAGTGAATGCTCCAATAGGATTACAGGGTTTAGATGTCATCGTCTTTCCTGCCCGGCGTCTTGTAGCCCTACAAACACATAGTGCTGCTTTATGATAACTTGTTACCACACAGGTGTGTGTGTGTTGTGTGTTGTGTGTTGTGTGTGTGTGTGTGTGTGTGTGTGTGTGTGTGTGTGTGTGTGTGTGTGTGTGTGTGTGTGTGTGTGTGTGTGTGTGTGTGTGTGTGTGTGTGTGTATTTGTGTGTGTGTGTGTGTGTATTTGTGTGGTGTGGTGTGTGTGTGTGTTGTGTGTGTGTGTGTGTGTGTGTTGTTTTACCCCTCTCCAGTGTCTCCCTAGAGAAGTATCTGTGAAAGGACCACTCCGCTCCACATAACTTCTTTCACCCCTAATACAGCACAGTAACCAGGTAAGAAGGCCTTCATTGTGGCGCTGAGAGAGATCTGGGGGAGTTTGGATCAGATTGCGACTGAGACAACATCACCTTGTTTATCCGGTAAATAATTCAACCCCCGAGCGCCGAAAACAAATCAAGGCTGCGTGTTTAACGAGAAAGCAGCGGAGAGAGACTTTACTTTGCCTTTCCTTTTCCCCATAAAGCTGATGCCTGCAGATAGAAACACATTGACACATCTCTGATTTTCATGCAGCACGAAGATGCTACAGAGAGGTGTGTGTGGGGGGCAGGGGGAGAGATGGAGGGAGAGAGAGATGGAGGGAGAGAGAGATGGAGAAATGGATGGAGGGAGAGAGAGAGATAGAGGGAGAGAGAGAGAGATGGAGGGAGAGAGAGCTGGAGAGAGAGAGAGAGAACATTCCCAAAATTATACTTTAAAGAAAATGTTTTTATGTGTTTGAATTTTACATAATATAATTTAAAAATTAAGGTGTCTGTAATAGAATACATGTGTCAAAACATTGAAATGTAGAAATGCATTTAAATAGCTTCCAAAAAATAGTTTACAATGGTGGGAGAGTGGCTTCAAAACAGCGCCCCCAGCGAGTCATCTAGTGTATTTGTTGGGACATTCTTGCCTTTCTGAACAGCGTCACGTCATGGTAGCATCGTCTGATTTCTGAACAGCGTCACGTCGTGGTAGCGTCGTCTGATTTCTGAACAGCGTCACGTCGTGGTAGCGTCGTCTGATTTCTGAACAGCGTCACGTCGTGGTAGCGTCGTCTGATTTCTGAACAGCGTCACGTCGTGGTAGCGTCGTCTGATTTCTGAACAGCGTCATGTCGTGGTAGCGTCGTCTGATTTCTGAACAGCGTCACGTCGTGGTAGCGTCGTCTGATTTCTGAACAGCGTCACGTCGTGGTAGCGTCGTCTGATTTCTGAACAGCGTCACGTCGTGGTAGCGTCGTCTGATTTCTGAACAGCGTCACGTCGTGGTAGCGTCGTCTGATTTCTGAACAGCGTCATGTCGTGGTAGCGTCGTCTGATTTCTGAACAGCGTCACGTCGTGGTAGCGTCGTCTGATTTCTGAACAGCGTCATGTCGTGGTAGCGTCGTCTGATTTCTGAACAGCGTCATGTCGTGGTAGCGTCGTCTGATTTCTGAACAGCTTCATGTCGTGGTAGCGTCGTCTGATTTCTGAACAGCGTCACGTCGTGGTAGCGTCGTCTGATTTCTGAACAGCGTCACGTCGTGGTAGCATCGTCTGATTTGTTTCTCATCACCCTGTCTGTGGTTACACTGCCACGATCGGTCTAGGATCAGGTCCCGTTATCCATATAGTTGTGTTCATTATGATCTAAAACTGATCCAGGATCAGCACTACTACTCCAAGAGGCTTTGTGAATGTGGGCCTTGTACTCTGGCTGGTACTGCTGATGCCAGAGAACAGTTCAACAACACCCAACACCTGTTCTACATCGTGGCTCTCCTCTGATCCAGAGAGATCTTTATCCGATTTGAAACGTTGTTGATAAACACGTCAATCAGATTCTGCTTTACTATGATGTTCTTCTAGCTGCCTGTAAATTAAACAACAGAAGAAGACAAAAGGGTTACATCACTTACAGTAAAAGAAAGCTTGTCCATGTCTTTGACTGATAATCAGCTCGGTATTATGTTGATCATTTACAGCTCTTTGTCCCTCTCTCTCTGTCTCTCTCTCTCTCTCTCTGTCCCTCTCTCTCTCTCTCTCTCTCTCTCTCTCTCTCTCTCTCTCTCTCTGTCTCTCTCTGTCTCTCTCTCTCTCTCTCTCTCTCTCTCTCTCTGTCTCTGTCTCTGTCTCTCTCTCTGTCTCTCTCTTCCTCTTCATCTCTCTCTCTCTCTTCATTTATCTCTCTCTCTCTCTTCATTTATCTCTCTCTCTCTCTCTCCCTCTCTCTCTTCATCTCTCTCTTCCTCTTCATCTCTCTCTCTCCCTCTTCATCTCTCTCTCTCTCCCTCTTCATCTCTCTCTCCCTCTCTCTCTCTGTCTCTGTCTGTCTGTCTCTCTGTCTGTATCTCTTTGTATCTGACTATCAGCCCGTAGCACTCACATCTGTAGCCATGAAATGCTTTGAAAGGCTGGTCTTGGCTCACATCGACATCATCATCCTAGACACGCTGGACCCAATCCAATTCTCATACCGCCCCAGCAGATCCACAGATGATGCAATCTCTATTGCACTCCACACTGCCCTTTCCCATCGAGACAGAAGGAACACCTATGTGAGAATGCTATTCATTGACTACAGCTCAGCGTTCAACACCATAGTGCCCTCAACGCTCATCACTAAGCTAAGGACCCTGGGACCAAACACCTTCCTCTGCAACTGGATCCTGGACTTCCTGAAGGGCCGCCCCCAGGTGGTGACGATAGGCAACAACACATTGGCCACACTGATAATTCAACACGGGGGCCCCTCAGGGGTGTGTGCTCAGTCTCCTCCTGTACTCCCTGTTCACCCATGACTGCATGGCCAGGCACAACTCCAACACCATCATTAAGTTTAACAACACGACAGTGGTAGGCCTGATTATCGTTGACGATAAGACAGCCTACAGGGAGGAGGTCAGAGACCTGGCAGTGTGGTGCCAGAACACTAACACAGTCGTGAAGGGGCCCCTTGGGTGGCTGAAAATATGTGTAATGGGCCCTCCGATCCTCAAAAAGGATCTGTACCATCGAGAGCATCCTGACTGGTTGCATCACCGCCTGGTACGGCAACTGCTTGGCATCCGACCGCAAGGTGCTACAAAGGGTAGTGCGTACGGCCCAGTACATCACTGGGGCCAAGCTCCCTGGCATCCAGGACCTCTATACCAAGCGGTGTCAGAGGAAGGCCCTAAAAAGACTCCAGCCACCCACATCATAGACTGTTCTCTCTGCTACCGCACTGCGGTACCGATGCACCAAGTCTGGAACCAATAGGACCCTGACCCAGTATACCCAGAGAATGCCAAGATTGTGCAAAGCTGTCATCAGGCAAAAGGTGGCTATTTGAAGAATCTGAAATATATAATATATTTAGATTTGTTTAACACTTTTTTGGTTACTACATGATTCCATAAGTGTTATTTCATAGTTTTGATGTCTTCATTATTATTCTACAATGTACAAAATAGCAAAAATAAAGAAAAACCCTTGGATGAGTAGGTGTTCTAAAACTTTTGACCGTTAGTGTACATATCTACCTCAATTGCCTGTCTGTCTTTGTCTGTGTCTGTGTCGCACTGTCTCTCTGCATCTCTATGGCTGTCTCTGTCTGTCTCTGTCTGTCTGTCTGTCGGTCGGTCGGTCGGTCGGTCGGTCGGTCGGTCGGTCGGTCGGTCGGTCGGTCGGTCTGTCGGTCGGTCGGTCGGTCGGTCGGTCGGTCGGTCGGTCGGTCGGTCGGTCGGTCGGTCGGTCGGTCGGTCGGTCTGTCTGTCTGTCTGTCTGTCTGTCTGTCTGTCTGTCTGTCTGTCTGTCTGTCTGTCTGTCTGTCTGTCTGTCTGTCTGTCTGTCTGTCTGTCTGTCTGTCTGTCTGTCTGTCTGTCTGTCTGTCTGTCTGTCTGTCTGTCTGTCTGTCTGTCTGTCTGTCTGTCTGTCTGTCTGTCTGTCTGTCTGTCTGTCTGTCTGTCTGTCTGTCTGTCTGTCTGTCTGTCTGTCTGTCTGTCTGTCTGTCTGTCTGTCTGTCTGTCTGTCTGTCTGTCTGTCTGTCTGTCTGTCTGTCTGTCTGTCTGTCTGTCTGTCTGTCTGTCTGTCTGTCTGTCTGTCTGTCTGTCTGTCTGTCTGTCTGTCTGTCTCTGTGTGTCTGTCTGTCTGACTATCTCTGTGTGTCTGTCTGTCTGACTATCTCTGTGTGTCTGTCTGTCTGTCTATCTCTGTGTGTCTGTCTGTCTATCTCTGTGTGTCTGTCTGTCTATCTCTGTGTGTCTGTCTGTCTGACTATCTCTGTGTGTCTGTCTGTCTGACTATCTCTGTGTGTCTGTCTGTGTGTCTGTCTCTCTGACTATCTCTGTGTGTCTGTCTGTCTGACTATCTCTGTGTGTCTGTCTGTCTGACTATCTCTGTGTGTCTGTCTCTCTGACTATCTCTGTGTGTCTGTCTCTCTGCCTGTCTATGTTTCTCCCTCTGTCTCTCTATCTCTCTCTCCCATATAAACATAGACTGTTAATGGCTTTGGCAGGGATCCATGGTGGCGACTGGCGAGTAGAGAAGAGTAACAGTGTCAAAACAGGCCACACTACTTATATACTAGCCCTTCTCTTAGAAAGCCACACAGTATGTAATGCTTAACTCCACCCACATTCCAGGTCCCAATCCCCACTCCACTTATCAACCCTCCCAAGGAAGGGGTAAAACAACAACCTATCCCTTTGCTAGCGGAGCCGAGCGGAGGGAGAGGTGCCCACAACATGGCTAACTGTGCATGAAATTGAACTGATCAACTAGCTATTGACCAGAAGCTCAACCCCCTAAGAGGAAAAGGGGAACAAGCTGCCGACTGTGTGTTACCTGATTGACTGAAAACTCCTCGGTCGGTTGGTTTTGATGGCTGGCACTTTACTGGAAAGAGTGATTTAATGGAATCTGCCAGACCTCATCAATGTCAGGGCTCCTTGAGGGCCCCCCCTGTCGCTCTGTCCCAACCCCCGCTATCTCTCTGTTATATAACGCATCAGTCATGACAGGGGCCTGAAGGACAGATGTTGTGTTGTTGTTTTTAAACTATATAAACCAACCAGAAGATTGTTTCACCTCTGACTGGATTCTTGAGGACAGAGCAGCGTGGGTGTGTGTGGCTAGTTGTGTATGAGAGGGACAGAGAAGGGAGAGATTTTGTGTGTGTGTGTGTGTGTGTGTGTGTGTGTGTGTGTGTGTGTGTGTGTGTGTGTGTGTGTGTGTGTGTGTGTGTGTGTGTGTGTGTGTGTGTGTGTGTGTGTGTGTGTGAGAGCAAGAGAGAGAGAGTGTGAGTGAGTGAGAGGGAACAGCCTGTCCTTTTCCCTGACCAACTCAGCACCAGAACAGAGCCCCTTCACTGAGGAGGCTATATTAGTCCTCTATAAATAGCCTATTCAATTTAGCCGGCTTGATAAGCATATAATGTGGTCGTCATTATGCACGTACATCTCTAGAGGACCCTGTTGCTGAGGGGTGTGTGTGTGTGTGTGGGTGAGTGTGTGTGGGTGAGTGTGTGTGTGTGTGTGGGTGAGTGTGTATGCTTGCGTGCAAGGAGACTTCAGTGCCCTTGTTTTAAAGCGTAAACTCAAGTGAACTGGAACACTGTGATAACTGTTATAGAGGGCTACCTCACTGTGATAACTGTTATAGAGGGCTACCTCACTGTGATAACTGCTATAGAGGGCTACCTCACTGTGATAACTGTTATAGAGGGCTACCTCACTGTGATAACTGTTATAGAGGGCTACCTCACTGTGATAACTGTTATAGAGGGCTACCTCACTGTGATAACTGGCTACCTCACTGTGATAACTTGCTACCTCACTGTGATAACTGTTATAGAGGGCTACCTCACTGTGATAACTGGCTACCTCACTGTGATAACTGGCTACCTCACTGTGATAACTGGCTACCTCACTGTGATAACTGTTATAGAGGGCTACCTCACTGTGATAACTGGCTACCTCACTGTGATAACTGTTATAGAGGGCTACCTCACTGTGATAACTTGCTACCTCACTGTGATAACTGTTATAGAGGGCTACCTCACTGTGATAACTGTTGTAGAGGGATACCTCACTGTGATAACTGTTATAGAGGGATACCTCACTGTGATAACTGTTATAGAGGGCTACCTCACTGTGATAACTGTTATAGAGGGCTACCTCACTGTGATAACTGGCTACCTCACTGTGATAACTTGCTACCTCACTGTGATAACTGTTATAGAGGGCTACCTCACTGTGATAACTGTTATAGAGGGATACCTCACTGTGATAACTGGCTACCTCACTGTGATATCTGTTATATAGGGATACCTCACTGTGATAACTGTTATAGAGGGCTACCTCACTGTGATAACTGTTATAGAGGGCTACCTCACTGTGATATATGTTATAGAGGGCTACCTCACTGTGATATCTGTTATATAGGGATACCTCACTGTGATAACTGTTATAGAGGGCTACCTCACTGTGATAACTGTTATAGAAGGATACCTCACTGTGATAACTGTTATAGAGGGCTACCTCACTTTGATATCTGTTATAGAGGGCTACCTCACGGTGATATCTGTTATATAGGGATACCTCACTGTGATAACTGTTATAGAGGGCTACCTCACTGTGATAACTGGCTACCTCACTGTGATAACTGTTATAGAGGGCTACCTCACTGTGATAACTGGCTACCTCTCTGTGAAAGCATTTATGTAATCAAAACAAGCACATAAAGGCATCATAATTCATACAGGCCATGTTAACAGAATAATATTATCTCATAGACCATAAGATCTCCTAAGCCTGTCTTAACCTCAGAACTTTTTTTGAATATTTTTTTTTATCCCAAACCCCATTCTTACCCCATTCATTTCCCCCATTGGAATGGCCTAACGAACCAGAGGTAACTCATTTCTTGACTACAAGCTGGCGAGCTCTATAGAGTTGAATTTGTCTTCATCTTTATGTACGCTAATATTATACTGAACAAAAATATAAACGCAACATGCAACAATTTCAAAGATTTTTACTGAATTACAGTTCATATCAGGAAATCAATCAATTGTAATACATTCATTATGTGTTACATAATACATTCATCCCCCAGCCACTGGGCAGCCAGGCCCAGCCACTGGGGAGCCAGGCCCAGCCACTGGGGAGCCAGGCCCAGCCACTGGGGAGCCAGGCCCAGCTACTGGGGAGCCAGGCCCAGCTACTGGGGAGCCAGGCCCAGCTACTGGGGAGCCAGGCCCAGCCACTGGGGAGCCAGGCCCAGCCACTGGGGAGCCAGGCCCAGCCATTGGGCAGCCAGGCCCAGCCATTGGGCAGCCAGGCCCAGCCATTGGGCAGCCAGGCCCAGCCATTGGGGAGCCAGGCCCAGCCATTGGGCAGCCAGGCCCAGCCACTGGGGAGCCAGGCCCAGCCACTGGGCAGCCAGGCCCAGCCACTGGGGAGCCAGGTCCAGCCACTGGGGAGCCAGGTCCACCCACTGGGGAGCCAGGCCCAGCCACTGGGGAGCCAGGCCCAGCCACTGGGGAGCCAGGCCCAGCCACTGGGGAGCCAGGCCCAGCCACTGGGGAGCCAGGCCCAGCCACTGGGGAGCCAGGCCCAGCCACTGGGGAGCCAGGCCCAGCCACTGGGGAACCAGGCCCAGCCACTGGGCAGCCAGGCCCAGCCACTGGGCAGCCAGGCCCAGCCACAGGGGTGCACAGAAGGGCTTCGTTACAGACAGAAATACTCCTCACCTTTGCAGTGAGGCCTAGTGCACATGCACTGGCCAATGTGCAATTTTCCAGATTTCATGATAGAAAAACAGCCACTGGGGAGCCAGGCCCAGCTACTGGGGAGCCAGGCCCAGCTACTGGGGAGCCAGGCCCAGCCACTGGGGAGCCAGGCCCAGCCACTGGGGAGCCAGGCCCAGCCACTGGGGAGCCAGGCCCAGCCACTGGGCAGCCAGGCCCAGCCACTGGGCAGCCAGGCCCAGCCACTGGGGAGCCAGGCCCAGCCACTGGGGAGCCAGGCCCAGCCACTGGGCAGCCAGGCCCAGCCACTGGGCAGCCAGGCCCAGCCACAGGGGTGCACAGAAGGGCTTCGTTACAGACAGAAATACTCCTCACCTTTGCAGTGAGGCCTAGTGCACATGCACTGGCCAATGTGCAATTTTCCAGATTTCATGATAGAAAAACAGTGTGGTTTTAGCTCAATAATGATCATTTACAAAAAATAATTATACCTCCAGAAAACTGAGACCTTCTCCCACGATTGTATTTGAAATGTTATTCAATCACGAGCAGACGGTCCCAGCGAAACAGGCATCTGGGCAGACACTGTTTTTTACAGGAATCATTCATAAAGATAATGCACTTTTCTGTTTGACAAATTCATGGTTTTATCCGTCCCAAAAATATGATTTTTTTTATTGAGGTGACCAGGTAGAATGTGCAGCTTGCACATAAATATAATTTTTTACTTGCAAAGCCAAGTCAAAGGATTGCAAAATACAACTAAATGTCCACAGTATGGAGCCCTGTAGGAAGGGAGAAGAAGAGGGAGAGGAAGGTAGGGAAAGTGAGAGAGAGAGAGAGATGGAGAGAGAGACAGACAGAGAGAGGAGAGAGAAAAAGAGATAGAGAGAGAGATGGAGAGAGGGAGAGAGAGAGAGAGAGACAGAGAGAGAGAGGGAGAGAGGGAGGGAGAGACAGAGAGAGAGGGAGAGAAAAAGAGAGAGAAAAATAGATAGAGAGAGATGGAGGGAGAGAAGGTAATATCTTATAGTGTTAATGGCAAGCAGTCAGTCTGAAGCGGCTCAAATCCCAAACAGTCAGTGGGGCTGCTACTACTCTGCTCGCTGTCTCCTCGTCTCATCTGGCCTGTGTAATTGCCCTCCTGGAACCTGCCATGCGAAACTGCCTGCTATGCTGCCTCTTCTCCTCTCGTTCTCTTTCCCCTCTCCTCTTCTCCCCCTCCTCCTAGTGAAGACTGGCAGCTGTTGGATGTTGAGGAAAGACAGAAAGACAGAAGGGGCTCGCCGGGTCAACTCCCAAAGTGGGGCTCTTGGGCTCCTCTTATCCACAATATGTAATCATTAATAGCTATCTGGGGGCCCCTGGGCGATGAAAAGGGGGACATGGGAGGAGGGAGGAGAGTTAGGGATAAATAGAAGCCAAACAGTAAAATATGCCAGACTTCTTATTCACCACTTATTAACATCATCATATCATAATCATCTAGTAGGCTTCCATGTTCTGGATGTGTCTCGTATTACACCCCATTCCCTGTCTAGTGCACAACTGTTAACCAGAACCTTACGGACACTATATAAGGAATAGGATGGCATTTGGAATGCATTCTCCTTTCAGGATATTTCTCTCATTTCTCTATTCTAGTATTTGCATGGCGTTCTCCCGCTGTGTGTCTCTGGACATCTCTGTTTACCAGGGGAACTTATTCATCTTTGGGGACCGTCCGTAGTTAAGCAAATATACACTCACCAGCCATTTTATTAGGTACACCACCCCGTTCACGAAAATGGTTTGTTCCTACTGACAGAATGGAGCAACAAACTAAAAAGATCAGGTCAGCGGCAGTCCTGTGGGTGAAAGCAGCTCGTTGATCAGAGAGGTCCAAGGAAAATGGCAAGAATCGTGTAAGCTAACAGGTGGGTCACAAACAGACAAATAACGGCCCGGTACAACAGTGGTGTACAGAACGGCATCTCGGAATGCTCAACTCGTCATTCCCTGTCATGGTTGGGAGACAACAACACAAAATTAAACGGCTCCAGTGGACACACGATCACCAACACTGGACAATTGAGGAGTGGGAAAACATTCGCCTGGAACGTGACAGCGAGTTCAATTTATCGAGTGTCCTGGTCAGTCCCCAGTCCTCAACCCTATAGAGCAGCTTTTGTGAACAGTAAACATTACACTCACAGAAGTTCCAAAAGAATAAAGACATTTCAAATGTCATATAATGTATATATACAGTGTTGTAACGATGTGCACGTGGTTAAAGTACAAAAGGGATAATAAATAAGCATAAATATGGGTTGTATTTACAATGGTGTTTGTTCTTCACTGGTTGACCTTTTCTTGTGGCAACAGGTCACACATCTTGCTGCTGTGATGGAACACTGTGGTATTTCACCCAGTAAATATGATAGTTTATCAAAATCGGGTTTGTTTTCGAATTCTTTGTGGGTCTGTGTAATCTGAGGGAAATATGTCTCTCTAATATGGTCATACATTGGGCAGGAGGTTAGGAAGTGCAGCTCATTTTGTGGGCAGTGTGCACATAGCCTGTCTTCTCTTGAGAGCCAGGTCTGCCTACGGCGGCCTTTCTCAATAGCAAGGCTATGCTCACTGAGTCTGTACATAGTCAAAGCTTTCCTTAAGTTTGGGTCAGTCACAGTGGCCAGGTATTCTGCCACCGTGTACTCTCTGTTTAGGGCCAAATAGCATTCTAATTTGCTCTGTTTTTTTGTTAATTCTTTCCAATGTGTCAAGTAATTATCTTTTAGTTTTCCCATGATTTGGTTGGGTCTAATTGTGCTGCTGTACCAGCTTGCTTAGGGGACTCTTCTCCAGGTTAATTTCTCTGTAGGTGATGGATTTGTTATGGAAGGTTTGGGAATCGCTTCCTTTTAGGTGGTTGTAGAATTTAACGGCTCTTTTCTGGATTTTGATAATTAGCGGGTATCGGCCTAATTCTGCTCTGCATGCATTATTTGGTGTTCTACGTTGTACACGGAGGATATTTTTGCAGAATTCTGCATGCAGAGTCTCAATTTGGTGTTTGTCCCATTTTGTGAATTCTTGGTTGGTGAGCGCACCCAAGACCTCATAAAGTGCAATGTGTTCTATAACTGATTCAAGTATTTTTAGCCAGATCCTAATTGGTATGTCGAATTTTATGTTCCTTTTGATGGCAAAGAAGGCCCTTCTTGCCTTGTCTCTCAGATCGTTCACAGCTTTGTGGAAGTTACCTGTGGTTTTGATATTTATGCAGAGGTATGTTGTTTTTTGTGTGCTCTAGGGCAATGGTGTCTAGATGGAATTTGTATTTGAGGTCTACTGGCTACTGGACCTTTTTTGGAACACCATTATTTTTTATCTTACTGAGATTTACTGTCAGGGCCCAGGTCTGACAGAATCTGTGCAGAAGATCTAGGTGCTGCTGTAGGCCCTCCTTGGTTGGTGACAAAAGCACCAGATCATCAGCAAACAGTAGACATTTGAATTCAGATTCTAGTAGGGTGAGGCCGGGTCCTCACCAATTTGTTGATATGTATGTTAAAGACGGTGGGGCTAAAGCTGCATCCCTGTCTCACCCCACGGCCCTGTGGAAAGAAATGTGTGTGTTTTTTGCCTATTTTAACCGCACACTTGTTGTTTGTGTACATGGATTTTATAATGTTGTATGTTTTTTCCCACAGCACCACTTTCCATCAATTTGTATAGCAGACCCTCATGCCAAAATGAGTCAATAGCTTTTTGGAAATCAACAAAGCATGAGAAGACTTTACCTTTGTTTTGGTTTGTTTGTCAATTAGGGTGTGCAGGTAATTTGGTCAAAATAAAATTAGACATTTGCTCAGTACATTGTTTTCACTGAGGAAATGAACCAGTCTGCTGTTAATGATTTTCCCAAGGTTGCTGTTGACGCATATCCCACGGTAGTTATTGGGGTCAAATTTGTCTCCATTTTTGTGGATTGAGGTGATCAGTCCTTGGTTCCAAATATTGGGGAAGATGCCAGAGCTGAGGATGATGTTAAAGAGTTTAAGCCAATTGGAATTTGTGGTCTATATATTTTGTCATTTCATTGAGGATACCATTAACACCACAGGCATCTCTCTTTCTCTCTCGCTCTTTCACTCTTTCTCCTCATCCCCTTCACCCCATCTCTCTTCTCTTTCTCTCACTGTGCTTTCTCTCTATCTCTTTATCATCTCTCTCTCTATCATCTCTCGCTCTATCCTCTATCATCTCTCTCTATCGTCTCTCTCTATCGTCTCTCTCTATCGTCTCTCTCTATCGTCTCTCTCTATCATCTCTCTCTATCATCTCTCTCTCTATCATCTCTCTCTATCGTCTCTCTATCATCTCTCTCTATCGTCTCTCTCTATCCTCTCTCTCTATCCTCTCTATCATCTCTCTCTATCATCTCTCTCTATCCTCTCTATCATCTCTCTCTATCGTCTCTCTCTATCGTCTCTCTCTATCCTCTCTATCATCTCTCTCTATCATCTCTCTCTATCGTCTCTCTCTATCGTCTCTCTCTATCATCTCTCTCTATCGTATCTCTCTATCATCTCTCTCTATCGTCTCTCTCTATCGTCGTTCTCTATCATCTCTCTCTATCATCTCTCTCTATCATCTCTCTCTATCCTCTCTATCATCTCTCTCTATCGTCTCTCTCTATCATCTCTCTCTCTATCATCTCTCTCTATCCTCTCTATCGTCTCTCTCTATCATCTCTCTCTATCATCTCTCTCTCTATCATCTCTATCGTCTCTCTCTATCATCTCTCTCTATCATCTCTATCATCTCTCTCTATCGTCTCTCTCTATCGTCTCTCTCTATCATCTCTCTCTATCATCTCTCTCTATCATCTCTCTCTCTATCTTCTCTATCATCTCTCTCTATCGTCTCTCTCTATCGTCTCTCTCTATCGTCTCTCTCTATCGTCTCTCTCTATCATATCTCTCTATCGTCTCTCTCTATCATCTCTCTCTATCGTTTCTCTCTATCATCTCTCTCTATCGTCTCTCTCTATCATCTCTCTCTCTCTATCATCTCTCTCTCTATCATCTCTCTCTATCGTCTCTCTATCATCTCACTCTATCGTCTCTCTCTATCATCTCTCTCTATCGTCTATCTCTATCGTCTCTCTCCATCGTCTCTCTCTATCATCGCTCTCTATCGTCTCTCTCTATCGTCTCTCTCTATCATCTCTCTATCATCTCTCTCTCTATCGTCTCTCTCTATCGTCTCTCTATCATCTCTCTCTATCTTCTCTCTATCAACTCTCTCTATCATCTCTCTCTATCATCTCTCTCTCTATCATCTCTCTCTATCGTCTCTCTCTATCGTCTCTCTCTATCGTCTCTCTCTATCGTCTCTCTCTATCGTCTCTCTATCATCTCTTTCTCTATCGTCTCTATCGTCTCTCTCTATCATCTCTCTATCATCTCTCTCTATCATCTCTCTCTATCATCTCTCTCTCTCTCTCTCTATCATCTCTCTCTATCATCTCTCTCTATCGTCTCTCTCTATCGTCTCTCTATCATCTCTCTCTATCGTCTCTCTCTATCATCTCTCTATCATCTCTCTCTATCATCTCTCTCTATCGTCTCTCTATCATCTCTCTATCATCTCTCTCTATCATCTCTCTCTATCGTCTCTCTCTATCGTCTCTCTATCATCTCTCTCTCTATCATCTCTCTCTATCGTCTCTCTCTATCATCTCTCTATCATCTCTCTCTATCATCTCTCTCTATCGTCTCTCTATCGTCTCTCTATCATCTCTCTCTCTATCATCTCTCTCTATCGTCTCTCTCTATCATCTCTCTATCATCTCTCTCTCTATCGTCTCTCTCTATCATCTCTCTATCATCTCTCTCTCTATCATCTCTCTCTATCGTCTCTATCTATCGTCTCTCTATCATCTCTCTCTCTATCATCTCTCTATCGTCTCTCTCTATCATCTCTCTCTATCATCTCTCTATCATCTCTCTCTATCATCTCTCTCTATCGTCTCTCTCTATCATCTCTCTCTCTATCATCTCTCTCTATCATCTCTCTCTATCGTCTCTCTCTATCGTCTCTCTCTATCGTCTCTCTCTATCGTCTCTCTATCATCTCTTTCTCTATCGTCTCTATCGTCTCTCTCTATCATCTCTCTATCATCTCTCTCTATCATCTCTCTCTATCATCTCTCTCTCTCTCTATCATCTCTCTCTATCATCTCTCTCTATCGTCTCTCTCTATCGTCTCTCTATCATCTCTCTCTATCGTCTCTCTCTATCATCTCTCTATCATCTCTCTCTATCATCTCTCTCTATCGTCTCTCTATCATCTCTCTATCATCTCTCTCTATCATCTCTCTCTATCGTCTCTCTCTATCGTCTCTCTATCATCTCTCTCTCTATCATCTCTCTCTATCGTCTCTCTCTATCATCTCTCTATCATCTCTCTCTATCATCTCTCTCTATCGTCTCTCTATCGTCTCTCTATCATCTCTCTCTC
>NW_024057723.1:0-10000 GCF_016432855.1 Salvelinus namaycush | reverse complement strand
TACCAAATGAGGGCACATATGGAAAAGGGTTATTTGCCACCATTTCCCTTTCTCAAAAAAAGAGGCATCGGCCAAGGATGTCAGATCAGCATTTTTTAAGAAGCTGACCAGAGCAACACGTATCAAACAGTAAACTTATATAATAATGGAACTGTATTAATACAAGGCAATGATTCAAGCCTCCAGGTTTTTGAGAATAGGTTTACTACCCTAAAAGTAGAAGCAGAACTCATCTCAGAAACTGAGGAAAAAGAAAAGGAGGGAGATGGAGAAAAGCAGGCCACAACGGTCTCTGTGACCCAGCAAGAAGCCCTCAGTGTCCCTCTACCTACCTCACCTGCAGCAGACAGAGCCAAGGACATGCCTACAGCACCAACAAGCCCTCAGTGTCCCTCTACCTACCTCACCTGCAGCAGACAGAGCCAAGGGCATGCCTACAGCACCAACAAGCCCTCAGTGTCCCTCTACCTACCTCACCTGCAGCAGACAGAGCCAAGGACATGCCTACAGCACCAACAAGCCCTCAGTGTCCCTCTACCTACCTCACCTGCAGCAGACAGAGCCAAGGACATGCCTACAGCACCAACAAGCCCTCAGTGTCCCTCTACCTACCTCACCTGCAGCAGACAGAGCCAAGGACATGCCTACAGCACCAACAAGCCCTCAGTGTCCCTCTACCTACCTCACCTGCAGCAGACAGAGCCAAGGACATGCCTACAACACCAAGAACACCTGCTATGCAACGTTTCCACAACACCCTCTCTCTAGTCGAAGCAGAGGTCATAGAACTCAGAGAGAACAAGCTTCAAGAGGAGGACACTGCCCAGAAACTAAAAGAAGATATGAAACAGTTCAGGGAGGAGAGCAGAGCATCTATTGCTAAATTAGAAAGCAGAATGGACAAACTGAGTCAGACAAATGATGACCTCAGAGACCATCTGAGCACAACAACAAAGGAGCTAGATAGAACAAAGAGAAAGGTACATTGACACCCTCAACCAGCAGCTAGTTATTATGTCCTCTGCTTCGAGAGAACATGTCCACCAGCTTGGTACAACACAGGCAGAACCTGAGACCAGCATGGCCTCCACCACACAGCCTGATGACACTGCACCAGCCTACCAGGCTGCTCCAGCCCAGGTCAGCCTACCAGCCTCTCAGTCTGCTCCAGCCCAGGTCAGCCTACCAGCCTCCCAGGCTGCTCCAGCCCAGGTCAGCCAACCAGCCTCCCAGTCTGCTCCAGCCCTTGTCAGCCTACCAGCCTCTCAGTCTGCTCCAGCCCAGATCAGCCAACCAGTCTCCCAGTCTGTTCCAGTCCAGGTCAGCCAACCAGCCTCCCAGTCTGCTCCAGCCCAGGTCAGCCAACCAGCCTCCCAGTCTGCTCCAGTCCAGATCAGCCTCCCAGTCTGCTCCAGTCCAGATCAGTCTCCCAGTCTGCTCCAGTCCAGGTCAGCCAACCAGCCTCCCAGTCTGCTCCAGCCAGACAATCACCCACAACTGCAATCCCTTATTGATTCAAATGGGAAGTTCTTAGTTCAGGAAATATGATTCCCTAGACACCTTGTGCATAAGTTCTGGTGTCCTACAACTGACAGTCAGACCAAGATTGACACCCCTGACAACATCATCATCCACACTGGCACAAACGACCTTCATGACAAAGGTACATCTGGGGCAGTGAGAAGAGTGGCAGAACGGGCACAGGCCATGTTCCCAACAACCAATATAGTTGTGTCCACCCTCCTACCAAGAAAATACTTCCCAGGAAAGTTGATGGACAAAATAAATCAACAGATCACTGTGGACTGTGCCTCACTGCTCAATGTCAGAACGGCTCACCACCCCACTCTGACATGTGAACACTTATACGATGATGTACATCTTGATCAGTGTCACATGTCCTCCCTCTCCGGCCTCTAGGTCACCAAGCTGCTCATTATGGCGCACACCTGTCACCATCGTTACGCTCACCTGAGTGTCATCAGACTCACCTGGACTCCATCACCTCCTTGATTACCTTCCCTACATCTGTCACTCCCTGTGGTTCCTTCTCTATATCTGTCACTCCCTTTGGTTCCTTCCCTATATCTGTCACTCCCTTTGGTTCCTTCCCTATATCTGTCACTCCCTTTGGTTCCTTCCCTATATCTGTCACCCCCTTTGATTCCTTCCCTATATCTGTCACTCCCTTTGGTTCCTTCCCTATATCTGTCACCCCCTTTGATTCCTTCCCTATATCTGTCACTCCCTTTGGTTCCTTCTCTATATCTGTCACTCCCTTTGGTTCCTTCCCTATATCTGTCACCCCCTTTGATTCCTTCTCTATATCTGTCACCCCCTTTGATTACCTTCCCTATATCTGTCACTCCCTTTGGTTCCTTCCCTATATCTGTCACTCCCGTTGGTTCCTTCCCTATATATGTCACTCCCTTTGGTTCCTTCCCTATATCTGTCACTCCCTTTGGTTCCTTCCCTATATCTGTCCCTCCCTTTGGTTCCTTCCCTATATCTGTCACCCCCTTTGGTTCCTTCCCTATATCTGTCACTCCCTTTGGTTCCTTCCCTATATATGTCACTCCCTTTGGTTCCTTCCCTATATCTGTCATCCCCTTTGATTCCTTCCCTATATCTGTCACCCCCTTTGGTTCCTTCCATGTATCTGTCACTCCCTTTGGTTCCTTCCCTATATCTGTCACTCCCTTTGGTTCCTTCCCTATATCTGTCACTCCCTTTGGTTCCTTCCCTATATCTGTCACCCCCTTTGGTTCCTTCCCTATATCTGTCACTCCCTTTGGTTCCTTCCCTATATCTGTCACTCCCTTTGGTTCCTTCCCTATATCTGTCACTCCCTTTGGTTCCTTCCCTATATCTGTCACTCCCTTTGGTTCCTTCCCTATATCTGTCACTCCCTTTGGTTCCTTCCCTATATCTGTCACTCCCTTTGGTTCCTTCCCTATATCTGTCACTCCCTTTGGTTCCTTCCCTATATCTGTCACTCCCTTTGGTTCCTTCCCGAGGCGTTATTGGTTCTGTTCCATTGTTTAGTCTGGGCGTTGTTCGTGTTTCTTATTTTGTATTATGTTGCGTTTATCTATTAAAACACTCACTCCCTGAACTTTCTTCCCGAATCTCAGCCCACATCGTTACAATCAGGACAGTATCAGAACCTTTGCCAAGGACCTAAAGGATGCAACACTTGGCAGGGACCCACACACCCATCACCCCAGCAGCAGAGGCCCCCCACTCCACTTTCTGAAACGACAGTACCCCCACTATCCCCAGGAGAGAAGAGCCAGACACGGCTTGTTACAGCACAGCTCTACAAGATCAGGCCCAACGCAGCACAGATTTACCAGACCAACACAGACGCAGACCCGCCCATCACAAAACAGCTCTACTAAGACCCTCCCATCAACACAGCTCTACCAGACAGGCCAGACACAGCACAAATATACAGACCAGACGCTGGCCATCACAACCAGCCTACTAACCTGGCCCATCACAACACAGCTCTACTAAACCTGGCCCATCACAAACAGCTCTACTAGACCAGGCCCATACAACACAGCTCTAACTAGACCGAGACCCGCACAACACAGCTCTACTAACCAGGCCCCATCACAACACAGCTCTACTAGACCAGGCCCATCACAACACATCTCTAACTAGACCAGGCCCCATCATAACAACAGCTCTAACTAGACGCAGGCCCATCACACACAACTCCTACTCGACCAGTCCACACAACACAGGCTCTACTGAGACCAACCCATCACCACACAGCTCTACTAGTCCCCACGCCATCATAACACAGCTCTACTAACGAGCCCATCACGACACAGCTCTACTAACCCCGGCCCATCACAACACGCTCTACTAAGAACCGGCCATCACAACACAGCTCTACTAGACATACCCATCACAACACAGCTCTACTAACCTCAGGCCCATCACAACACAGCTGTACTAGACATGCCCATCCAACACAGCTCTCCTAGACCGACCATCCACCACACAGCTCTATCTAGACGCGGCCCACACAAACACAGCTCTACTAGACCAGAACCCATCACAACACGGCTCTACTAGACCTTACCCATCACAACACACCGCTCTACGAGACGTAGGCCCCACAACACAGCTCTACTATACCAGACGCCATCACACCAGCTCTACTAGACGCCTCTTAAAATCAAGAAGGCTTGTGTCTAGTACACATCAGAATGAACTGCTGACAACAGCACACCTGAGTTGCAAAAATGCTGTGCTTTAAATTTTCACATGGTTAAACTTCTGCTGCTTTTCCTGAAGGCTGGAACCAGTGTTCATCTCCTCTAATCCGACAAAAGTTCGAGACAAATCATCATACCCCAATATTACAGTGAATTTGTTTAACAGGACTTGGAAAGGTTTTCTGTAGCTTTTGATTCAAGAATTCAAAACAACCTTTTCGTCAAGAAAAAATCTAATTGTAAATGTCAAATGGCTTTCTCCCCAGCCATCACACTGCTGACCATCTATCACCTTGCACACAATATTTAATAAACACGTCCACCAAAAAAAGGAGGCAAAATCTTTGCTGCTTTATGGACTTTAAAAAAGAGCATTTTTTTTTCTGTTTGGCACGAGGCTATTCTACAAAATTCATACAAAGTGGGCTTTTGGTGGTAAGGTGATGGACTTAATAAAATGTATGGACACGAAACATTGTGGCAATAAAATAAAAGCCAAAGAACAGATTATTTTCACAACGTTGAGGTGTGAGACAAGGCTGGCAGTTTGAGTCCAAATCTTTTCATATTTATCTCAATGATTAGTCAGAGACATGTTGGACCGTTCTCCAGCCCCAGGACTCACACTATTTGACACAGAGGTAAAATACCTGCTATATGCTGATGACTTGATATTTCTATCACCAATTAAAGGTCATCAACAGAACCTTAACATTCTAGAGCAATATTGCCATAATTTGGCAGTAAATACATATTTTTTTTTAAATCATGATTTCCCCCCCCAAAAAAAACAAATATAAATTTACCCTGAACAACACCATAATTGAACACAAAAAATTACACCTACCTTGGTCTGACCATATCTGCATCGGGAAACTTTAATATGGTAGTGAATGCACTCAAAGAAAACGCCTGCAGAGCATTGTATTTAATAAAAATGAATTTTTAACAATCACTCCCAATTAGAATTGGACCACATATTTGACAGTGTAATCCTACCAATAGCTCTTTAACGAAGTGAGGGTTGGGCGACTCATTAAACGGACTTTAAAATGTGGGACAAAGCATGCAATTGAGCCTACATCAAAGTCCAGGAGAAAGAACACCAACTAACTAATGTACTGTCCGGTGGCAGATTGGGCCTCTTTCGCAGTGGTAATGAAAATACAGAAAGAGATCTTATCATTTCGGAGACATTATCTTTAATTCAAGGCCGATTCAAGTCTGCAATTTAAAGCACTTCGAAACCAAGAGCCTGAGTCCAGAAAACGAGACCGCTCCTCGTCAGTCACTGGTTTTGGACGCTAACCAAACCAAGCTGACACCAGCCTGGAAGTCAAAAAAAAGAACTCCAATAAACAAAATCATGAACCAATCAAAGGAACTCATATTACCGACATGGAAAAAAACGAAACAAAATCCCACAGCCGACTGAATTGCTATCTGGCCCTAAACAGAGAATATGAATTGGCTGTTTCTCATCTCCGTCAGAGATACGAAGCAGAGACAGATCCTTACCAGTACAGGCTGATTGACCACCAATTGGCATAGACCCAGCATACCTAAACAAGACATGGCAACCCAAAAGAAGTATGTGTTCACTGCACGACAGAAGAGGAGGTAGAACACAGAGATGCACTTTCTCCTCTAGCTGTGATAATATTCCTCACCAAGAATTTCATTATTCACGAGAATTACTACATTTATTCCAAATTTTAACTTTTAAACCCAGAGGAAAAACTAAAAAATACTCATGTGGCGAGGAGCAATGGCTCCTCTTGCAGGCCCAATATGTATTTTGCCTGCATAGCCTTATGGACACTGAATAATCAGCATTCTCTAGTAAGCAGGCAGTAAATCTTACTTATTATTAGTATTTATTGTTATTACTATTATTGTTATTACTATTATTGTTAATTCTATTATTATTGTTGTTTATCATTCCAAATAGTAGTGGTATGGGTAGTAGGGTGATGGTAATGATAGCAGTGTAATGATGGTGGTAGTAGTAGTAGTAATGATGATGGTAGTAGTAGTAGTAATGATGGTAGTAGTAGTAGTAGTAATGATGGTAGTAGTAGTACTGATGTAATGGTAGTAGTAGTAGTAGTAATGATGGTGGTGGTAGTAGTAATGATGGTAGTAGTAGTACTGATGTAATGGTAGTAGTAATGATGATGGTGGTAGTAGTAGTAGTAATGATGATGGTAGTAGTAGTAGTAGTAATGATGATGGTAGTAGTAGTAATGATGATGGTAGTAGGAGTAGTAATGATGATGGTAGTAGTAGTAGTAGTAATGATGATGGTAGTAGTAGTAGTAGTAGTAGTAATGATGATGGTAGTAGGAGTAGTAATGATGATGGTGGTAGTAGTAGTAGTAATGATGATGGTAGTAGTAGTAGTAATGATGGTAGTAGTAGTAGTAGTAATGATGATGGTAGTAGTAGGAGTAGTAATGATGATGGTAGTAGTAGTAATGATTGTAGTAGTAGTACTGATGATGGTAGTAGTAGGAGTGTATGATAGATCGTAGTAGTAGTATTAGTAATGATATGGTAGTAATAGTAGTAATGATGATGTAAGTAGTAGTAGTAATGATGGTGTATAGTAATAAGGATGAGGTAGTAGGAGGATGTAGTAGTATATTAGTAGTAGTGTGTGTAGTATAGTAATGATGGCGGTATTAAAAAAACAAAAACAAAACCAACTTTTTAGTAGTATGCTGATTGTAGTATCGTAGTAGTCGTAATGATGGGTAGTATAATAGTAATAGTAGTAGCTTAATGAGGATGGTAGTAGGATAGTCACGATGATGGTAGTCAGGAGTAGTAATTGATGATGGTAGAGTTAGTATTAAGTAGTAGCTAGTGAGTCTCAGTCGTGTAATGATGGTGGTAGTCCAGTAGTATATATGGTATAGTAGTAGTAGTAGAATGATGGTAGTAGTGTCGTAGTCATGTGATGGTAGTACGTAGTAGTATCATACTGAGGTCGTGTAGTAAGTTCCTGGGGTAGTAGTAATGATGATTGTAGTATCGTCATGATGATGGCATATAGTATAGTCGTAATGAGGATGGTAGTAGGAGTACGTACGATGATGGAGTATGAGTAAGTCTGATTGATGGATTAGTATAGTAGTAATGAGCTGTAGTAGAGTAGTAATGATGATGTAGTAGTATAGGAGTAGTAACGATGATGGTAGTAGGAGTAGTAATGATGACATGGGGTAGTATATGATGCTGGTATAGTATAGTATGAATGGTAGTAGTAGTAGTAGTAATGATGATGGTAGTAGTAGGAGTAGTAATGATGATGATAGTAGTAGTAATGATCGTAGTAGTATTACTGATGATGGTAGTAGTAGGAGTAGTAATGATGATGGTAGTAGTAGTAGTAGTAGTAGTAGTAGTAGTAGTAGTAGTAATGATGGTGGTAGTACTAGTAGTAATGATGATGGTAGTAGGAGTAGTAATGATGATGGTAGTAGTAATGTTGGTAGTAGTAGTAGTAATGATGGTGGAAGTAGTAGTAATAATGCTGGTAGTAGTAGTAGTAATGATGGTAGTAGTATACTGATTGTATGGTAGTATAAGTAAGTATAATGATGGTGGTGGTAGTCGTATGATGGTAGTATATACTGATTAATGGTGTATAATGATGATGGTGGTATTAGTAGTATAATGATGATGGTAGTAGTAGTAGTAGTATTGAGATGTAGTAGTAGTAATGCTGATGGTAGTAGGAGTAGTAAATGATGCATGGTAGTAAGTAGTATAGTAATGATGATGGTATAGTAGTAGTATTAGTAGTAGTAGTAATGATGATGTAGTAGGTAGTAATGAATGATGGTGGTAGTATAGTAGTAATTGATGATTGGTATTAGTAGTAGTAATGATGGTAGGAGTAGTCGTATAATGATGATGGGTATAGTAGAGTAAGTAATGATGATGGTAGTAGTAGTAATGATTGTAGTAGTAGTACTGATGATGGTAGTAGTAGGAGTAGTAATGATGATGGTAGTAGTAGTAGTAGTAATGATGATGGTAGTAGTAGTAGTAATGATGATGGTAGTAGTAGTAGTAATGATGGTGGTAGTAGTAATAAGGATGATGGTAGTAGTAGTAGTAGTAGTAGTAGTAGTAGTAGTAGTATTAGTAGTAGTAGTAGTAATGATGGCGGTAGTACTAGTAGTAATGGAATATGTATATCGTAGTATAGTAATGATTGTAGTAGTATAGTATAGTACGTAGTAATGATGATGTAGTAGGATAGTAACTATAGATGGTAGTAGAGTAGTAATGAGGATGGTAGTAGTAGTATAAGTATTAGTAGGTATTATTAGTAGTAGTAGTAATGATGGTGGTAGTACTAGTAGTAATAATGATGGTAGTAGTAGTAGTAGTAGTAATGATGGTAGTAGTAGTAGTAGTAATGATGATGGTAGTAGTAGTAGTAATAATAATGATGGTAGTAGTAGTAATGATGATGGTAGTAGTAATGATGATGGTAGTAGTAGTAATGATGATGGTAGTAGTAGTAGTAGTAGTAATGATGATGGTAGTAGGAGTAGTAACGATGATGGTAGTATGAGTAGTAATGATGATGGTAGTAGTAGTAGTAGTAATGAGGATGGTAGTAGGAGTAGTAATGATGATGGTAGTAGTAGTAGTAGTAGTAATGATGATGGTAGTAGGAGTAGTAATGATGATGGTGGTAGTAGTAATGATGATGGTAGTAGTAGTAGTAATGATGGTAGTAGTAGTAGTAGTAATGATGATGGTAGTAGTAGGAGTAGTAATGATGATGATAGTAGTAGTAATGATCGTAGTAGTATTACTGATGATGGTAGTAGTAGGAGTAGTAAATGATGATGGTAGTAGTAGAGTAAGTAGTTAGTAAGTAGTATTAGTAGTAGTAATGATGTGGTAGTACTAGTAGTATGAGAGGTAGTAGGCGTAGTAATGATGAGGTAAGTAGTAATGTTGTGTATTATAGTAATGATTGTGGAAGTAGTAGTAATATGCTGGTAGTAGTATTAGTAATGATGGTGTTGGTAGTAGTAATGATGATGGTAGTAGTAGTAGTAGTAATGATGATGGTGGTAGTAGTAGTAATGGTGGTAGTAGTAGTAATGATGATGGTAGTAGTAGTAGTAGTAGTAGTAGTAGTAATGATGATGGTGGTGGTGGTGGTAGTAGTAATGATGATGGTAGTAGTAGTAGTAATGATGGTAGTAGTAGTAGTAGTAGTAATAATGATGGTAGTAGTAGTAGTAATGATGATGGTGGTAGTAGTAGTAGTAATGATGATGGTAGTAGTCTAGTAATGATGTGGGTTAGTATTACTAATGATGAGGGTAAGTAGTATTAGTAGTAGTAGTAGATTAGTAAGTAAGTAGTAATGATGGTGGTAGTACTAGTATTAATGAATGATGTAGTAGGAAAGTAGTAAATGATGATGGTAGTAGTAATGTTGGTAGTATTAGTGTAATGACGGTGGAAGTCGTAGTAATAATGCTGGAGTAGTAGTAGTATAGGAGACTGGTGGTAGTAGTAATGATGATGGTAGTAGTAGTAGTAGTAATGATGATGGTGGTAGTAGTAGTAATGGTGGTAGTAGTAGTAATGATGATGGTAGTAGTAGTAGTCGAAGTAGTAGTAATGATGATGGTGGTGGTGGTGGTAGTAGTAATGATGGTAGTAGTAGTAGTAGTAGGTCGCAGGATGGGGAGTTGGTCGATCTATAGGTGAGGGTCTGCGGACCGAAT